>NC_057837.1:79557500-79692500 GCF_910594005.1 Cervus elaphus | reverse complement strand
CAGTATCTCCTGAGGAAACTTTTCAGAGTCAGAGGGCTGGGAAGAGACCTCGAGAGATCAAAAAGTCCTGAAAAACAAGGGTTCTCAGAAACTCAAACTCACCGAATATTAAAAATGGAAAGAGCTGGAGCCATTGCTTGCCTCCTATATTTTCTTATCCCTGTAAAATGACTTCCATTATTTTCGTTTTTTCCTCTACATCCCACAAGCTAGCCCTGTAAACCGTGTTCATTCTTTCTCTATCGCCTTCATGATTTTTGTTTTACCTTAATACTATCTGTGTTATTATTTACTTAATTTTTTTCAAAATTGATTTCCCATAGATTCATTTTCTTTTTTTCTTTCCCTTGGATTTAGCAATGATACCCATGAAATCACAACTTTAATGTACTTTTCTCTTTGAATACCCAGCAAATTAAAACCATCGGGATGGGGAATACGTGTAAATCTATTGCTGGTTCGTGTTAATGTATGACAAAACCCACTGAAAAAATAAATAAATAAATAAATTTTAAAAAAAAATAAATAAAACCATACTATTAAAAAATGCACACTTCTTCAGTTCAGTTCAGTCACTCATTTGTGTCCGACTCTGTGACCCCATGAACCACAGCACGCCAGGCCTCCCTGTCCATCACCAACTCCCAGAGTTTACTCAAACTCATGTCTATTGAGTCGGTGATGCCATCCAGCCATCTCATCCTCTGTCGTCCCCTTCTCCTCCTGCCCCCAATCCCTCCCAGCATCAGGGTCTTTTCCAATGAGTCAGCTCTTTGCATGAGGTGGCCAAAAGATTGGAGTTTCAACTTCAACCTCAATCCTTCCAATGAACACCCAGGACTGATCTCCGTTAGGATGGACTGGTTGGATCTCCTTGCAGTCCAAAGGACTCGCAAGAGTCTTCTCCAACACCACAGTTCAAAAGCATCAATTTTTCGGTGCTCAGCTTTCTTTATAGTCCAACTCTCACATCCATACCTGACCACTGGAAAAACCATAGCCTTGACTAGACTTTCCTGACAAAGTAATGTCTCTGCTTTTTAATATGCTGTCTAGGTTGGTCATAACTTTCCTTCCAAGGAGTAAGCATCTTTTAATTTCATGGCTGCAATCAACATCTGCAGTGATTTTGGAGCCCAAAAAAGTAAAGTCTGACACTGTTTCCACTGTCTCCCCATCTATTTTCCATGAAGTGATGGGACCAGATGCCATGATCTTAGTTTTCTGAATGTTGAGCTTTAAGCCAGCTTTTTCACTCTCCTCTTTCTCTTTTATCAAGAGGCTCTTTAGTTCTTCTTCACTTTCTGCCATAAGGGTGGTGTCATCTGCATATTTGAGGTTATTGATATTTCTCCTGGCAATCTTGATTCCAGCTTGTGCTTCCTCCAGCCCAGCGGTTCTCATGATGTACTCTGCATAGAAGTTAAATAAGCAGGGTGACAATATACAGCCTTGACATATTCCTTTTCCTATTTGGAAGCACTGTCCAGTTCTAACTGTTGCTTCCTGACCTGCATACAGGTTTCTCAAGAGGCAGGTCAGGTGGTCTGGTATTCCCATCTCTTTCAGAATTTTCCACCATTTATTACAGTTTATAAACATGAAATCTGATCATTAAAGGATGAGGGACTGGGATGCTTTCGCTGTTGGAGTGGTGGTGAAGAACCCACTGCCGACGCAGGAGACGCAAGAGATGCGGGTTTGATCCCTGGGTCGGGAAGATCCCCTGGAGAAGGGCCTGGCAACCCACCCCAGTACTCTTGCCTGGAAAATTCGATGGACAGAGGAACCTGGCGGGCTACAGTCCACGGGGCCGCAAAGAGTTGGACATGACTGAGCGCGCATGCACAAGCACACCCAGACACATTCACACACATCCACGCACACACATGTGCTTTTGCTATTGCTGCCCAGGCCTGAGCATCCCCAGGCTTCTGGGTCTGAGGCCACTTGGGACTAGACATCTGAGGACCGCCTGTCCATGGGGGGACTGAAACTGTGGGAGTTTTGATTGTCCCGGAGGTGACCAGTAAGAAGCTGGTGAGCAGGGCAGTGCTGGACCCACACAGGAGAGACGGGCCCACATCCGGGGCAGATGAAGCTAGGGAGCGAGACCCCTGCGGCGCCGTTCGGGAGGAGGGTGGAAGGGAGAAAGCTGCTGCCTGCTGATGCCTCCTCTCTCCCAGGTCTACTAATTGTCTTCCGAAGACAATCCGGGTGACAAATACGGGCCCAAGAAACACTGCCCTTGTAAGCAATCCCAGCTGCTCCGACAAATGTCCCCAAACAAAGGTTGCACGCCTCCCCACGAGCCCATGCTTGAAGCTCAATTTAATGGCTCACCTCTGCAGCTTTAAATCAAAGGTGGCTCCTATTAAGTATAATTACCTTTGCCAGCAGCTTGTATAACACAGTGAGTGAGGGGCTACTAACCAGGAATGGCTTCTACCGAGCATTACATATGCCTTGGACTAAATCGGCAGGCCCCACAGCGTCAGATGCACATATAACTCAGCCAGGAGCAAATGTATTCTGCAGGTAGAGAGCGGCACAGGCGCATAAACAAGGCGTTTCCTTTGCATGTGTCAGCAGCCTGGAGTCACCACTCTGCAGAAGAATAAACTAGAAGGCCAAAGGCTTCTCTGAACCTCGACCGTACAAGACGCGTGGCTTTGGCAGTTTTTCTGCAAGAAGGCAAATTGCCATCCAACCAGTTAGTCTCTGAATGTGTCCCAGATCCAACGCAAGAAATCAGAGAAACTCCAACTCAACCAAACACCCATATTGTAGCACCTTTCTCAGCCCTGGAAAGCGGGGAAGTCACACTCCTCCCAGCCGGTTTTGACACAGTCATTTCTCTCCCACTCAACCTCACCACATCTCTCATTCTTGACATACAAAAACATTTTTTTAAATCACAAGCATCTTTATCATTTCAGGCTCGTCAATTCGCATTTTGCCTAATTAATAAATAAATCAAACCCTGAAAGGAAATGAAAGTTGAGACCAACTTCTGGACCTCACCAAAAGAAGCCACAGTGAGCTAGTTGAAGAATGTGGCGCTTTCAGTCCTGCAGGCTTCTTCCAGGGCTTACATTTCACCTCCGTTTCTGCCATACAGAAGCCTTTTTATTCACCATGTGCCCAGGGCATAAATGAAGACCTCGGAAAAAATAGACCTCCCTCTCCAAAGATGTTACACACTGCTATTCTAGTAGTCCTCAAACTGTTGGCTCGCCCCTCCAGAAACACCACATTAACGGGCATTTACTGAGCACTTACTATGCACCCAGCATGCATGAAGCACACCATATACACAATGCATATAATCTACGCGGCAGCCCCACGTAGTATTAGGGGAAGTGTTTTTTATTAGTTCATTAACAAACAGAAAATTTGTTATTAAGAAATGTTAGATTTTTTAATAAATAACTTGCCTGAGATCAAACAGAAAGTCAGGGCCTGGCCTCAGTCTGTCATATCACGAGGTCAGGTACGTGTAAAGCACCCGGGACAGAGCCTGGCAGGGAGTGGACTCTCAGGACATGCAACAAGTCTGGTCATTACTGTTTCAGGGAACAAAACAGAGAAAAGGTTGATCCCATCCAGGGTCACAGTAAGCAGTGGTCAGAGTGGCCAACTTGAGGCAAATCTGGAAACCTTCACAGCCAGTCATTACTCATAAGAGCTGAGCGGGAGCTAGTGTGTGCAGGAAAGGAAGGACCTGGGCTCAGGAAGGATTAGTCAGAAAAGAAATCAGGGAACTAGCACTTAGGGAAATGTTCAGGGCTTCCTGGGATAAACGAGGTCCAGAAAAACTAACAAACATAGAAACAGGAATGAACTTGAGTCCCATCCATTTATCCATCCATCCATCCACCCATCCATCCAGCAACTCCAGGTACTCCATCTCTAAACGCAAGATAGGGGGCCTCATCTAATTCATCCCTGCAGCCTGGCACAGAGCACAGGGTCTTGAAAATAATAGAAACTATTAAATATCCGTTGAAAGAATAAAAGGATGGCTCTCAAAGAGATCCACTCCTTTCAGGGAACTTATCTTCCATGAATCAGTTCTATCTTACAACCCCACTCCCTTCCATGCCTCCTTCGTGTTATTCCTGGAATGAGGTTTTTACCCTGGAAGAGCAGCAGCTTCAGTGTTGGCTCAGCAAAGTTTAAAGCTCAAGCCCTCGGCCCACAGATTTTTCTTTGCTCCTCTGGAAGTCAAGCCTCTTATTTTTGCCATGTGTTTCTCCCACTGAAAATTAAAACATTTCAGCCTCACAGATTGGCTTGCTGAGTGCATTATTTGTTACAGCTCTTGTTTTCATGATGCAAAAACAATAGGAAGCCCTTCCTCTCACTTTAATTTTTTTTTTAAATTTCTTTTATAAAGTTGTAAGTTTCCTTTGCTACTGTTTTATTTGGGGGGAGGACTCCCCATTAACTTGTCCAATTCCTTCCCTCCACCGCAGGAGAGTAGTTTGAAGTACGTGCCTGAGAATTCAAATTGGAGTTACAAACCAGTATTCTTGTTTATTTGTCAGAGTGCTGTGGCAGATTCAGAAGTTAAACCAAAGCACAAAACTCTTCTTGTGGAGTGGGTGCTCAGGGGACTGTGGTCTAAAATGAAAATCAGATCATTGCTCAAAAAAGGAGGGGGGGCGAAAACCCCTCACACAGTGCATTGTAACACATTTGAAAACATCTCCGTGTTCCTTAAATGTTCCGCTAAGAGTGCTAACAGGTCAGTCCACAGGAAATGCAAGAATACGTTATATTTTAATCAGGGCACATAAAACACTGTCTAGAATGTTATGTCGCCCGGGGGAATGCAGTGAGCAGGGAACACTTACAAACTCCAGGTCAGTCTCCCCATTACATCACTGTGAAAAAAAGAAATTTATGAGGTTAAATTATATGGATGTTATATATTGGAACTGTTAGCCCATTCCCAAATGAGAATGTTGGCTGAAATAGCCAGATTCCCTGAGAGAAATTTCTTAAGGCCTTCTATTATGAATGTTTTTATGGTAACTTTCCACAAAAAAGTGAAGACTTATTCATTCTTCGAAGATAATGAAATGAATAAAAAGAAAGATGTCTAACCAAAAAACAAAGTCCAAATTCCAACAGAGAGGGCACCTAAAAGAGTTACGTATATTTTTCTTCTCCAGAGATGATAATACGGAAGTTATTTTGTGGAAGTTACTCATGATTTATTTGATCTATTCCTCATCTAAGTGATTGGAAACACAGATGTTGACGCTATAACTTTGCTTCCAGTAAATAATTCCTCAAAGGACTCACATTTGTTTAACCTTAGTCACAAGATGATAAAACTTATTAAACATTTATGGAAGCAGCAACACAATTTTGTTGGTTTATGTCTTTGGCAGGTTTGAAACTCACATCCCCAACTTTTCCGCCTCCCTTTCACCTCTCTGAAAGAAAAATATCTTTGAGGAAGTTACTGTACCTGAATTATGAAGTCCCCCCGCCACCCCCGGCTTACTCCTCTCTTGGCGGCTGCAGTCTGACAGTAAACAGGAGGGCCGCATGCTGATCTCAAAGAACAATAATTAAACCAAAGGGACGGCAGACGAGGTGTCCTAAGGGGCCGGCAGAGGAAGAGTGAAAACCTCCCCAGGGAACTGTGTTCGTAGGATTGCGAGCCTGCTTCTGAGATAAGCAAACATTCAGACGTGTGATGTGCGTGCATTCACCTGGTCACTCACCAGCGCTCCCCAAGAACCTACTCCAGTCCGTCCTGGGGACGTAGACAGCCTGGGCGTCTAAATATCCCAGAGACCCCTGGCATCTCCAGCAAGGTTTTTCATCCATCCAGTCACTCATTCATTCCGCAAAACACCTACTGTGCTTCAGCTGCAGCCAGTGAAATTGTCCCCACGATCTGAAAGATTTGTCCCTTCCTGACATGACATAAGGCGACAAGGAGACAGAAACCACATTGGTACAGAGCCTGCTTCCGGGGTTATGCGTCACTCACGCCTTCCTACAGCGCGGACCCTCCCTGTGCGGGGCGCCCAGGGTAACCGGGGCTGTTTCCTCTCCCCTTGAGCTCTGACCCGGGGCCGCAGGGGCAGCGCAGCACAGGCGGCCCCGGGGAAATACACTACGGCACCGACCGCATGTTCCCGGGGAGAATCCCGAAGAGCTTTGCGGTGATTACATCCGCCGCTCAGCCTCAGCACGGATATATGCATGGATACACAGGCTTACTCTGGGCTTTCCTGGTGGCTCGGTGGTAAAGAATCCGCCTGCCCATGGAGGAGACGTGGGTTCGATCCCTGGATGGGGAAGATCCCCTGGAGAAGGAAATAGCAACCCACTCCCCCACTCCAGTATTCTTGCCTGGGAAACCTCATGGGCAGAGGAGCCTTGTGGGCTACAGTCCATGGGGTCACAAGAGTCAGACATGACTCAGGACGACAACATGTGCATATACTATGTCCACAACAGACACAAAATTCACAAATAATAAGGATGTCTTACTCTTGCCCCACCAGACACACACTAATACCCACAACGTACGTAATCCAGATGTACATGAAACACACATCCGCAACACATATAATGTGCACAAATTCACAGCTCAGACTCACAATAAAACTGATCGTCAGAGCGTACACACGAGGAATAACGTTCTAAGGATGATTCTGTTCTTGGCTGTGAAAAGCATCTGGTACCACACGGATCTTCTAAATCCTGCCTTATTAATACATCTGTCCCCAGGACCACCCAGTATGCCTCAGTATGTGCTTGCTAAACTGCTTACATTACAGTGTAGATGTCTGACAAGTGAAACTGCCGGACTGACTGTTGTCAATAAATCAACTTACAACATGGACAAACAAAATCCTTGCCTGGCCCCACCCATGCATGTTCAATACTTCGTGGAGCTTCAGCATTAGTAAAGCAAGAGCCATCCAGCTATGAAGCTTCATCATTATACACTCTGAGGACAAAGGCAATTTCTTTTAGGCTATTCATGCCTTTTTTTTTTTTTTACCCCCAACTTCTCTCCAGACCCTACCCCACCCCACTTCAAAGTTGCAAACAACAGTTTTCTTGACATACTAGGATTCAAGCCATGTTGATGGCTATCTCATTCATTATTAAGATTATTGACATATTTTATGTTCAGTTTACTTACGTTAAGCAGACATTTAGTAAACGCCTACTAGATGCAAATTAGCTAGCTAAATTTTTGTTTAGAGAATATATACTTTGGTACAGACACCAAGAATGTTCAAAATATGAAATATTAGCTGTTTAAACGACATTTGTTTTTCTCAACTGATTCTCTTGCTAAATGCAGTAAAATTCTCAAAACTGTTAGTCTCTTTGTAAATTACTTGTGACAATGGTAAAAATTCCCAAGAACATTCATTATAGAGTTGTGTGTAATAGTGAAAACTTTAAAATATGCTAAATGTCTATTAATAAAGGAATGATAAATTGGTAAAGTTGTACATGCTTATGGTGTAATATTATAAAGTATTTTAAAAAAGAATTAGTTATATCAATTTTCTTAAATCTATAATCTCTTTTTCTCCTACCTCCATACTTGCATACTTGGATAGAGACTCAAACATAAAGTTAAAAAAAAAATTAATATAGTGTGAAACTATCTATACATCTCAATAAACCTGAAAGAAAAAATTTATTTTTTAATTGAGAAATAAAAAATTTTAGTTAAAAGCAAACTTGTAGCTAATAAATTAAATCACATTAAAAATGAAAACAAAGCATTGTAAACATACAATAAAGAAGAAGAATGAGCCTACCCACACATATATGCAGGCGATAACTGATACCATACGAAACAGAAGATGGACACACCAAACTCTTCATGGTGCAGAGGGGAAAGTGATAATAGTTGAAAAGCATCTGTTATGCGCCAAGCACTGTTCTAAGTACTTTTGGGTGCCAACTTTTTAAAACCTCATAATAGTGAAGTAAGCACCCTCCTTATACTTATTTTACAGGACTGAGGCGCAGAGATTTTAAGTTTGCTTTTCAAAGGGAACAACTTTATTTGTACAGTTTAATTCCTTTATATCTGAAATTTAATGATCAAGTGAAATAAGCTCGGGCTATTGACAGTCCTCTCCTCTATTCCAACTGATTGATTATTCCCATCCAGTATTCATAAAGAAAAGATTTAAAGACAATAAAATAGGGTGATAATTTCATTCCATTTCTCATTAAAATAACTTGAAATCAAATGGCGAGGCAGTTTGCCAAACTTTGTATTTTTACAAAGGTTTGTTCCAAAATGTCATCCATATTAAAAAATAAAAAAAGAAACCACCATTAACTAAAAACAATCATTGATATTTTTTCAAGAATGATCCCATCATGATTTCTGCAGTAAGCAACATTTTTCCCTCTGAGACTTGACTCCTAGAATTTCACGATCGTCTTTTTTTTCCCCCCACGTTATTCAGAGTACTCATTTAAATGTCACCTATAATTAAATACTTACAAGTAAGAAACACCTTTAGAGACCCTGACCATAAATATTACGAGGGACTCTAAAGGGGAATCTGTGAGGGTGGCTTTTCGTTTGCTAAAATAAATAATGCGGCAGCGTCCCTACATGTGTTCTGTATTTTCGATGGCCAGGAAGAGTCATGGAGCCTACAAGAGATTTATGGGGACCAGATGAGCAGTGTCTGACTTCAGGACACATCCGCAAGGATGCTGCAGGAAGTGGGTGAGCATGGTTCCTTACTGAGCCACCCCAGATGGACTGAGCTGGGATGTTCATGTTTTCTTTTTTTTTTCACTTCTGTTTAATAAAACAGAAACTGACTTACGAAAATGCTGTTGTGTAAAGCTCAAGCGGTTCTAAACTTTTTTGTTTGTTTTTTAATCTTCGTAGGCTCAGCTTTTAAAAGGGGTGTTTAGGCGTGTAGATAAGGATGATTCTTTCTCTGCGTGGCATCTCTTTCCTTCCCCACAATTGACTGACTTCAGTCTTGAGGAACCCCTTGATTTTAGTTCATGCCCTTGGTCTGTACATAGGTATACTAGACTACGAATGTTTGCTTAGGTGGCTCTTTGCTATTAAGCATTAAATACCGTGAGAAGTAACAGAACATCGTGCCTGAGTACTTGGGTTCTGATAGGCAGACCCAGGTTTCAGCATCTTATTTAAAAGCTTGTGTTATCTTCAAGTTACTTGAAATTTCCAGAACTTCATTTTCTTGTCCATTCACTGGGCCAATAATAATAACATCCAGCTCTCGGGATGTTGTGTGCAGAGACATTTACGTAAACGACTTGTATGTAGTCAATGCCGGGTAAATAGTAACCACTTAGTGTAGATTTTTGGTTTGTGTTTTCCAAGTCAGTAAAGAGTAGGCATTATATGACAACAACCACGGTCTTCCCTGGTGGCTCAGTTGGTCAAGAATCTGCCTGCAATGCAAGAGACCCAGGTTCGATCCCTGGGTCAGGAAGAGACCTTAAAGAAGGAAATAGCAACCCACGCAGTATTCTTGCCTGGGAAATCTCATGGACAGAGGAGCCTGGTGAGCTACAATCCACGGGGTCGCAGAGTCAGACATGACTTAGCAACCAAACCAAACCAAACTATAACTTAGCGACTCAACCAAACCATATATATATATATAGAGAGAGAGAGAGAGAGATGATATATAGATATGTATAAGTGTTTTCTTCATCATTGCTGCCATCATCATTTTTATCACAGTCACAGGCACAGAAGCTAGATAGAAAGGGCTTGGAAGTCTGATTACTGGGAAGAATCAGGAAAGAACAGAGAGGGAATAGATCAAGAAAAAAAAAGAGGTAATGCTGAAGAGAGGATGAGCATATATGCAAGATAACAAGAAAGTGAGACAGGTTTCAAAGAACAAAGCAAGGTTTTCTGCCCTCTCAGCCAAGAGTTCCCAGAATTTCAGACAGTATAACAAATAAAGAACTGGGTCTAGGAAGTTCCTTTCGCTTCCTTCTTGTCTCTTGACTTGGTACCGGGGTGTCAGCCAGCTCCCAAGCAGATGGGAGTCCTTGCTATATACTCTGTCGGACTGACTGTCTCCTTCTTGACTGAGGAGTTCTCTGGACTCTGATGTTTTGTGCTGTGACCGATAGACCAGTGCGTAAATGGGCATGTTTCCCTGCTGAAATACATTAGGGAAAACTGTCCTCACCATTTCTAAAAGTATAGGCCATTGTCAAGAGAGAAGAAGAGTGAAAAAGACAGACTACTTATATTTTTTCCATTGACTAAAAGCCAAAAGTGAAAACAGACCCTAGAAATAATTTTTAAGTGTATAAATGCTTTGGCATTTGCAATTGAGAGAGAGAAAGTGTGAAGAAAAAGACAAAGGAGAACAAGGATGAGGAGGAGGAGGAGGAGAGAACTTAGATATTTCCCCTATATCCTGTAGTTTAAAGCCTTAGTGGGTGCCTAAAACTGATTCACAGGCCTCAACTCCACCCTATGGACTCAGAACCACGAGGCTCTGGTCTGAGAACCTGTAGGTTTGCATTTTAAAAATTTTCCAAGTGAGGAGGATACTAAATAAAAGCTGAGAACCACTGCTCTATTCCAGATGCAAAACCAGAACATTATTCCCTGTCCTTCCATACTTGCAAAGTTTCCCCGGGCCAGCAAACACTTTCCAGAGCTTTTCTCTGATATCCTGGGAGGGGAAGTGCCTTCTGATTTTTAAAGTTTTTGAAGTGCTCATGAAAGCCTCTGTTTTCCGGGCGTTCCTCTGACCTGAGTGTGACTTGGCAACTGCAGCTTGCAGCTGGTTCGTGAATCCCTGCCCTGCTCAGGCTCTGGGCGTCCGTGGTGTTCTCACGGTTAGTCATTCTGCCCCATCCTCACGGTCTGTGTAATACCCTCCCCCCAACCACTGCTTTCTCTATAATTACTCCCTCTTTTATTTAGTTAAATAATTTTATCTAAAAATGAAAATTTATTTCAGTACAGTCAGTGGAAAGTCAGTCACACTTGCCATAAATGATGGTGATCGGACAATGAAAAATCCAAGTGTTAATATTTTATTATTCACTGTTGCTCATGATAGTCCCTGAATCTGTGGGATAAACAAATGGGAGAGAGGTGTTTAAGGCAGGCCAACACCAGGGGAGCCTTCCTTCCTGATTACATCAGAGGATTTGAGCTAGTACTGAACGAGTGGTACTGTTTTCACTTCTGGCCTTCCTGCTACTTAAAACTGTCTGCGCCCCCAGTGGTCCGATGGCGCATAAGGGGGCAACTCTGGACGGGCTTCCCAGGTGGCGCTAGGGGTAAAGAACTTGCCCGCCAATGCAGGAGACGTAAGAGACACAGGGTCGATCCCTGGGTTGGGAAGATCCCCCGGAGGAGGGCCTGGCAACCCACTCCAGTATTCTTGCCTGGAGAATCCCATGGACAGAGAGCCTGGCAGGCTGCAGGCCACAGGGTCAGAGAGTCGGACACGGCTGAGCAGCTTGGCACTGGCTTTAAAACCTTTCAGAGATGGGCTTGCTTTCCTCATGAAAACATGGTCGGCAGCGCACTAGTGTGCTCGGGCAGAGAGACGGTCATCAGGGGTCTCCATTGCTGAGGAAATGGCAATTCCAGTTCATCTCTACTTCCCTGCTTCCCAGAGATGCACGTTTATTTACCTCCTTGGGCTTTTTCACTTTAATGCCTAATAACCACATCACCATCATCCATTCTTTCCAACCGTATTTATTGAGCATCAACTCTGCCAGGCTTTGTGGACACAAAGCAAATAAGATGTAAGATCCCTTCAAGGTCATAAGCTCAGAGTCACGGTGAAGATTTTAGTAACTCGTCATTCACAGAGCACTCACTGTGTACAAGGCCCAGTTCTGAGTGCTTTGCAAGTGTTCAGACTTCGCTCCTCCCAAGCACGCAAGAGGGAGTTTCCAATGTCTCTACCAATAAGGAAATCGAGGCATGGAGACAGTTATTAACTTGTTAATGCAGTGACTAAATTTCCTTGACCCTGTCCTGTGTACCACCATGTACTAAGCATGTTCCCCAATTTATCTCAATGGATCCTTGTAAAAACCTAGTGAGATCAGCCCTTCTCATAGGTCTGTTTTGCAAATGAGGAAATTGAAAGTTTGGGAGGTAGAGGTACCTGAGGTCACACAGCAAGGAAATGACTGACAGGAAAGAAATGGAAGCCCCGTCTGTCTGACCCCAGGGTCCACCCCGTCGCCCTGACACTGTATTGTCTGATGGGATGGGGAGATGCAACTCCAAGACTCCATGAAATGTACTTGGAAGAGACTAGCCGCCCCCTGCACAGTTATTTCTAGAATCAAGGCAACACCAAACAATTTCCTTTATTCCCACTGGGGCTCCAAAAATGATAGAGTGACACTTTTCAGTAAGAACCTTATGTACAACTCCAGGAAAGAAGCAAGAGAAAGAATTCAAGAAGATAAGAGGATAAATATAGTTAAGTTTTCATATACAGTTCTCAGTATACCTTTTTTCACTCACACCCACCTGCACTTTTCTGCACATCTTGTCTATCTTTGGACCAAGTTTCCCATCTTCTCCCCCATCAGTCTGGTCCAAATCATCACCAGGCTTTCACTAGATCGATAGGAGCCTCCGAGGGGTCCGTTCGCTTACAACCTTTGTGTGCGTGCCTGCTGAGTTGTGTCCGACTCTTTGCGATCCCGTGGAGTGTAGCCCACTAGGCTCCTCGGTCCATGGAATTCTCCTGGCAAAGAATACTGGAGTGGGTAGCCACGCCCTTCTCCAGGGGATCCTCCCGACCCAGGGATGGAACCCGGGTCTCCTGCATTGCAGGCGGACTCTTTACCACTGAGCCACCTGCGCTTGCAGCCTTGTCCCTGAGAAACAGCATGGCAGCAGCACGATCCTGCAAAGGCCTCGGTCAAACCCGGCTCTCGCTGCGCCCTCGCCCTCTGAGGCTTCCCATTCCGTTAGAACCGTGGCTTCGTTCACAGCGTCCCTGGTCCTCGAGGACCCTGGCGGCCGTCTAACCCAGCAGCCCCACCGTTCGCCCGCTCTCCCTCTGCTCCAGCCGCCCCGGTCCCCCTGTTGCTCTGGCAGATCCTGCAGCAGCTCCAGCCCCCCGACTTCCCCAGCCCCGGACCCAGCTTCCCCAGAGAATCGCCCTGTGCTCTCTGCCACCTTCCTAGAACCCAGACTCACATCACCTGCATGGAGGGCAGGGCCTCTGCTGACGGTCTTATCTAAGACAGCTCATCCTCCTGGGACACGGGACCCCTCACCCTCTGTTAAGTTTCTCTTGCACACCCCGCTCCCGACACGGAGGGATGGGCCTCTGCTTGCTTGTTTGGGACCCGTCTGCCACACAGATGTAAGCCTCAAGAAGGCAGGCCTTTTGTCAAATTTTGACTCAAGTCTCTAGTTCCAGCACCTCCCACAAGACCTGGTACACAGCAGACCTTGAACACATTGGTTAAATAAAGGTCCTAAGGCAGGCAGAAAAAGCCCCAATACTTTCGGCTAAGCCCGGGCTCTTTGTCCTAAGATATTCCTTAACAGGCACCAGCCAATCTCCCTTCTTTCTTCTGCCAGGCACTTATCTGCAGGTGACAATTAAAAAGTGAAGAAGGCGTTACCAGGAAACAGCCTATAGCCTTCTCCCGTTAGCTTAACAACCCCTAAGCTCGCTGCCTTGGGCCCGAGGGGATGAGCGCAGGGTTCCAGTGGGGGAGGGGGAGACGCCCAACCCTGGGAGGCTGGGAGCACCAGGGGGCTGCGGGCAGGAAACCACCGCACCTGGGGAGCAGAGTGGGAGAGAGAGAGAGAGAGACAGAGAGGGAGAGAGAAAGACAGAGAGACAGAGAGAGAGACAGACGTCTGCTGCTCAAAAGGAGACTCCCCAACCCCTTTGCCTCCACCAGAGTCTGGACTTAAGGAGGACGTCTACCAATCCAGAGTATCACCAAGCAATCTCTAGAAGATGAATAAACAGTATTTACTGCAAAAAAAAAAAAAGGTGAATCACTGCTCGTCAACTGAAGCCAGAGGATGTCATGATGAACAAATTACAAGCTTCTCAGTAAAATCGCCATCTTTTTGTCATTAGCATTTCCTACATTGATAAATATTCAAAGCGGGGCTATGATCATGATTGGTACAGAGGTCTGCCAAAAAATTTTAGAGGTGTAAAAGAGATCCTTATACTCGAAATTAATTAATTAGTATACAAAGTAACATGCTAATTAAAGTATTTATTCATTTACTTATTTATAGCCTCATGTATTCATTCATCAGGAAATATTTATTTAGTGCCTAATAAATACAAGGACTAATTCAAGTGCCTAGAAATCTCCCATAATTCCTACAGAAAACAAAACATAAATTCATGTACGGAGAAGATGCCATGTAAGTGCCAGAGACTGCACTGGGGTTTCCCTGGCATCATACCGTCTAATCGTTACCACCACAGTGTGAGGTGAGCAACACCACGTCTCCATTTGCCAGGTGAGCAACACCACGTCTCCATTTGCCAGGTGGGGAAACTGAGGCACAGCAAGGCTAAGGGACCGCCCTTAGAGCACAGTGGTGGCCAGTTCAGTCGGGAGGAGCTGCAGCAGATCCCAGATTGGCTTGGTTTTCAGTATTTCTTGTTCTTTCCACAGCCTCAGAGAGACCATCCATCGTCATACCTGTCAGTTCCTCCATAAAGCCTAGGCATGTGTTTTCACCTTCAGCTGTCACTTCCAACAGGCCTCCCCGGTGGCTCACATGGTAGAGAATCTGCCTGCAATGCAGGAGACCTGGGTTCGATCCCTGGGTCGGGAAGATGCCCTGGAGAAGGGAATGACTACCCACTCCAGTGTTCTGGCCTGGAGAATCCCATGGACAGAGGAGCCTGGTATCATTCTAAGCATCCTAGTCACCATCACTGAGGGGCCAAGTAAGTAGATTGAATGGAGGAACACACCAAAGTCCACCACCTTTGAAATATAAACAAGTACCCCTGTTCTACTAATAACCCAGTCAGATGGCATCACTCCCCTGCTTGGACGCCTCCAGGGACTCCCTGGAAAAGACCCTGATGCTGGGAAAGATTGAGGGCAGGAGGAGAAGGGGACGACAGAGGATGAGATGGTTGGATGGCATCACCGACGCGATGGACCTGAGTTTGAGCAAACTCCGGGAGGTGGCGAAGGACAGGGAGGCCTGGCGTGCTGCAGTCCGCAGGGTCAACAAAGAGCTGGGCACGGCTTGGCGACTGAGCAAGGACCGCAAGGGTGCCACCGCGCTTAGATTCGGATCTAGGAGGCCAGGCAGGGTCTGTCCTGCCTCTCTCCTCCTCCTGTCCTGCCACTCTCTCCTATCTTCATCTGCTTCAGGAGCAGCGGCCTCCGACATACTCCTCAGGCATACGAGATATTTCCGACCTCAGGTTTTTATTGCCTCATCTGCCTGGAAAGTTTCTCCCAGATCTGTGCATGGCTAGTTCCTCGCCGTCTGATCAAATGTCACCACCCAGCCACTTTCCACAAAATAGCAACTCTCCATCCCTCTCTAGTCCACTCATTTCAATTCTTTTTTTTTTTTTGAAATGCCATTAGGACAATTTAATATTATATATTTATTTGTTCATTAGCTTTTTGGCCTCACCCCCAAGAATATTTGCTGGGATTTTCCCTACTTCAATATTCCAGTGCCAGGATCAATGCCTGGCACATAGTAGGTGAACAGTCAACATCTGCAAGGTGAATAAACACATGAACGCAAATATACACACATGAAGAGGAAGTGCAGGCTTCATGGATGGTGGATGGTCCTAAGATTCCAGATGGGGAGGCCACGGAGGGTGACATCCTCTGTCAGTGTTCTCAGGATCCGCCCACGACCAGGTTTAGACATCACCGCAGATGCCCCGGAAGAAGAACAGGAAATGAGGGTCTTTGGTCGGCAAATGACTGTGGCTCTTCCAGGTAAACTACCACAGCAGATCAAGTGCCTGCATCTTGGAAGCGGAAAGTCTCAAACCAACTCGGCCACTGCACGACGGTAGATGAATTGCTCTACAGGCTACTCAGACCCCCGTCAGGAAAATAAAGATACTGTTCTAGCCTCTAACTCAGGAATGCTCTAGGACTCTGCTCAAGGGTTCCCACTTCGAGCAGGTCTCCTGTGACCACCCGCACAAATGTTGCCAAAGATACTGTTCTAGCCTCTAACTCAGGAATGCTCTAGGACTCTGCTCAAGGGTTCCCACTTCGAGCAGGTCTCCTGTGACCACCCGCACAAATGTTGCCCCATCCTGTTCTTTTATAAAATGTTGTCATCGTAGAGCTTTCTTCTATATGAAAATTATCTTTTCTCTTTGTTAAATTCCTTGCATATTCTCTGGCTTCCCCCAACTGGAGGGTAAGATCCCCAGGGATCATTCCCATCCTAATACCCCTGAGGATCCCGGTGACCAGAACAGGACTGGGCATACGCTGAGAACTCAGAAAATAACTGCGGCGTGAAGGAATGATTGTAAAACTCATGAAATGCCTGATAAAATGCCTGGCATATAATAAACACTTAGGTAGCGACAAATATCATTATTACAGGTGTTATATTTATTGTTGCTAGGGCTATAATTACTATTCCTTAGGATATAATTTTTTTTTTTTTTTTTTGAGCTGGGACAGGGTTCCAACCCATTCAGCACGAATCTTTCTCAGAAAAGGCTAAACCACTACTGAGTGATTATACTCCAGTTTTAAAAATCAAAAGGCACCCACGTCTGATTCCTGTTGAGCCCTGAACCTCTGGTCCCATGACAACTGGCAGGTTGCTCATTTCCCTCTGGTGCACATTTTCACGGTCTGTTTTTTTTGGGACAAAGATACAGCCACTCTGTTAGGTGTGGCCCCAAGCAGTTTTGATGCATTTGTATCACCCTTTCCAAAATCCTGAGTCTTAAGAAGAACTATGATTCCACTTCATGGATCACAGCCCTGTCGTGGTGATGGGTCTTGCGTAACTCAATGAAGCTATGAGCCATGCCACGTAGGGCCACCCAAGGTGGACGGGTCATGGTGGAGAGTTCTGACAAAACGTGGTCCACCGGGGGAAGGGAATGGCAAACCACTGCAGTATTCTTGCCCCAAGAACCCCAGGAACCGTATGAAAAGGCAAAAACATATGACACCAGAAGATGAGCGCCCTCAGGTCAGAAGGTCCTGATCGGGTCAGAAGGACTTCCACAGCCCGATACGCTACTGGGAAAGAGTGAAGGTTCTTAGCCCTGGCTTGCAGGATGGAAAATTGGGGGAGATTTGAGCAACTGTTCCAAACATAAACCTCCAACAAAGAAGACCTAAGGATTTGAACTTGGGTTAGTCTGACTCCTGAACTCACACACACTCTTATTCTCTAGAGTAAGGTTCATCTCTGAGCTGGCCCAGGGCCACTGAACTAGGGTGGGGGAGCTGTAACCAGAACCCAGGTCATTTCCTCCTCTTCCATAGTTCCTTCCACAGCCTACACCTAATCCCAAGGGAGAAAACAAGAAGACGGGTACAGCCACATACCCAACTTTCTAATAAAGGAGAATAGCTAAAGGCAACTCTGATATAAAATGTGCTTATACAGCTTTTCATTTTGGCATCTTTTTTCTGTACCAAGTGGTACCAAACACAGAACAGATTTAACTCTTCTCTACAGCATCATCTTGGCCCAGAAGCGATTTGTATCTCCCTGGGGTTAAAAGAGAGAGGCTTCTAAATACAGAGAAAAGTCTAAGCATCTGATAAATGGAGGTGATTTAAAGTCAGCCCCTTGCAGTTTATATAGAAATATGTACATGCTGCTGCCCCTGCTCATACAAATCTCCCCTATAGAATACCTTGACCTTCTGTCTTCTTTTTGAATCTCCCACGTCACCAATAGCCAGATTCCACGGATTTTTTTTCATGACGCAGTAAAACATTTAAAGAAGTTTCTTCCAGATCCATTACACACAGTATGGTCACTGCCAACTCTGTTTTTATCTCATTCTGCCCCTCGTAGCTATTTTCATTAAAAACAATAACTGTGTTCTGCCCACCTTAATACTGAAACTGTATAATTTCCATAGAAATG
Source organism: Cervus elaphus (assembly GCF_910594005.1). Taxonomy (NCBI): domain Eukaryota; kingdom Metazoa; phylum Chordata; class Mammalia; order Artiodactyla; family Cervidae; genus Cervus; species Cervus elaphus. Next base: position 79,674,373 of record NC_057837.1, on the reverse strand, counting down.
ACTTGGATGTAGCTTGAAGAAGAAAGCTCAGAGGTGATTTCAGAGTATTCACTCAGCTCTGAAAGCACTCAACTAATTAAGACCAGTGATCTTTAATTTTTGTACTGAAAGAAACTGCAGAATGCTGGCTTTTAAAAAAAAATCCACCTTACCATCTAGCAGTTTTACAGAAACACACGGTTTTTCCTTCAGCATAAATGGACACTACAGCTTTTCAATTAAATTAGTCTTTGGAGAGACATGCAAAAGAGCTAAAAAGCTCCTTAAAAATCTTTCCTGCTTCACTGCTCCTCCTGTGCTGGGGGAGATGTGTAGTTACGATGCAATGCTATTTTCTTCTTACCCTGCCGAAACAAAGTTTTCAATCTTGAACCCTGAGCTGGCTATGTTATAGAGCTTGTGGAGGTTTTGCTTTTAGTTTGCAAGCCCACATTTGGTTTTCTGAAACTATTTTGAGAAACGGGGTGTACATTACAACGTCCTATATCTTTGTACATCCAGAGAGAGCTTTGCTAGACCCTGTTTCAGGTCGGGTAGTGGGTAGAGGGATATTGAAACTATTTTTTAAATTAACACAAATGGAAAGGAAACTCTTATTTAGATGAGAAAATTCAAGACAAATCCTTTCAAATAGGATCCAGGTATTTTTTTTTTCCCCATGTAATTTCTCTAAGCTCATTATCTCTAAAACTTTTGCATTGTGCATTCCCTGTTGTTAAGCATAGCTAAATAATACTGATATATTAATAACAGGATTAGCTAGCCATGCATCCTGAATTTTAATTTCTCAATTTTTTTTTTTTTTTAACATTTTAGGTATTGCTTTGGCATCACAAAATGTTTGAGAATGCCCAAGAGGACGTCGTTCTCCTTGGAGGGAAAGCAAAAGACTGAGAGGGGCAACAACTGGCCGTCCCACATGGCTGTTCTGATGACCTCTGAATCCCTCCAAATTATTTACTCATTTCATCCATGGAGTTTGCTTTGGAAACAAATACATCAGCAGCCCCACCTGCATCTCACATTTCGCCCCTGCCAGGTCACGTATGCATATTTATAATATCTTCGGGAAGGACCTGAGCCCGACAGTCACCCTCTGATGAAACAAGTGACGCAAACACGGCCAAGCTGCTGAAGACACTCCAGATGCAACTACGACCTGCACACGGGTCCTCTGACTCTGCAGACGGAGTCCAGAAGTCACAGTTGGGCTCTAAAGTCTCTAATTTTTATTATCATTTCTTAAAGACCCAGAGTATCTTGAAATCGACTTTTACATGCTAAACATATCCCTTCTCCCGAAAAAAAAAAAAAAAAAAAGTTCCTAAAACAAGTGATTGACACAGTAGCAGGGAAAAAAATTATAAATCCAGTGAAAACAGTGTAGTATATAGAGGCCTGTAATGATAGAGTGTGTTTCCCTTCCTGCAGCATCCAGGTAATCAAGCAGTCTCAACAAGCTTTTTCTTATGTGGTTAGAATGACTAAGCTCATTCATAACCATAGAGCGGCTTGCCAAAGGTCACCCTAAGGAACAGGAGAATTTCTAACTTTCACTGGAACTTAGGAAACTTAAAATAATTGTAAAAATACACATTGTTACAAATTACTGAAAAATAAATTTTAAAAAAAACCTCTTCCAGGGTGAAGAGGTTCTAGGAAGGTAGAACGATGAGATCTCTCTGATAACAGACTAGAGAGAAGACATTCTGTATTTACCCCAACATTAGAAAAATGAAAATAAATTTCTCCCAAAGGAATAAAAATACAACAACATTCTCAACTTGCAAAGGAACAGAATTATTTGTGTTCCAAGCTTCTTTTAATACCACTGTGATTTTTTTTTTATAAAAGTCGCTCAATTTGATTGTAATTAAATATGTAATGAAAAAGCACTGCTTCAGGGAAGCGATGCAAGACACTCTCTGTTAGTTTAATGCATTTCCAACTGACTTTGCATCAAACGAAAATGATACTCTGTGTATGCCTGGTCTTAATATAGAATTTGTCAGGCAATTTTGTGTTTTTTAAAGGGGATTTGGGTGGACACAGACATTGCCTTTGAAATACGGGCTGAGTCTTCCTAGACCATGACATACCTAAACAAAATTGATGGTACAAATCCAGCGATGGAAAGGAAGCCCCACTCTGGACATTTAACTCGTGTCAGCTAATTACAGACCCAGCATAAACATGAACAGGGCCTAGGTTCTCCTCCTGGCTGATTTCCCTAAGCTCAGCTGCAGTGATGAGCAGAAGTGCCTCATTTCAATGGCCTTAAATAATGCCAGGCTCAGTGCCCCCTTAAAACCTGCTCAATAGAGAGTACAACTCCCAAGATAAATAGATCAACCCAGGTATTATCCAGTTGGAGAAATTCGGTCAAGTGAGTGAGAAGTCAGCTGGGATAAAATGAAAGCATAAGCCTCCATTGGAGAAGGTGACAAAAGGCAAGACGCTTCTAGGGACAGAACTGCTAAAGATGCCTAGGAGGTATTTGTTGGGCGTGAAGGTTTCCTGAATGCTAGCAAGAGAGTCGAGGAGACTGGGAGAAAAAAATAAATGTAAGATGGTAGAAAAATAAATACACAGTGTTTCGGAGGGATGCATCTACCCTCCTCAAAAGTGGCCTCTGATTTCCAACCCCCAAGCCAAAAGATTTTTCTTGTCCAGAAGTTTCTCATGCCCCCTCCTCCTTACCTGGCTTCCACTAGAACTCCCTGTCACTTGCAATCTGCTGATTAGGGTTAATGTATTGTGTCCTGATATGGCAGATTAAAAATGAAATCAATAAATGCCTAAAACAAATGGGCTTTTGAGCTGTCCCACTCAATCTGAGTCTTTAAGGGTGAGGTGAGAGGAGGGAGAAGGGGCTTGGGAGGGCAGGGGGAGAAGGACCAGTGAAACCATCAATTTCCACCCAAAACACTGTGTGGAGAGTGTGATTTCAAGGTACCTGTCCTTTCTTTCTTCAGGCATCTGCCTTAAATAACAAGAATAGCCTCAACAGTTCGCGCTGCTGTGAACCTTTAGGGGTGGGGGTATGTGTGTTTTCTTTTGTTTGTTTGTTTTCCATTCATCTGTTAAACATCATACTGTTTGGGTAAGTGAAGGGGTCTCTAGCACGCATATTTAAACCTTTAGGATGTGAACCTGTCTTTCTGAACTATGCTTAAACAAACTGAGAGTGCCAGGGTTGGGACTCCACCCTGTTTCCAGTTCTCTTGAACCCCATCCCACTCGCCAGTGAACTAAAGGTAAACTTCACCCTGAGCTGTCTGCCTGTTGCTGAGACCTCCCCAGCTAATCTAGTCGTTGCCATCGTGAGTCTGAAAAAGAGATGGCTCAGGTCATCTCAGCCCTCCTCTGCAGTATTCTGAACTGTCCCTGCTGAATATGCTTCCCATGTAAATAACCTGTGCTATTAAGGTGCAAATTGCAACTTTTAAGTAATGATTGCTAATAGTCTAATGTTTACTGCCACACAAGGACATTCATGAAAACAAAATCTGCATTGTTCATCTCCATATTAAATAAACAAAATAAATGGAGAGAGCTGTTCTTTCCTGCAAGACTTTCCTCAGATCTGGATTACCAGATAGCTTCTGAGAGTCAGCAAAAAGAAAACATTTCATCTCTTCCGATAGACAGAAGCCTGTAATTTATATATACGTTAGACATTCATATGTATATGATTTCCAAAGATTTTGCTTCCTATTGGAATAGGCTGGCATTATATAAAACCAAGAGTTCAGGATGGTGAAATAAAATATGTTGCACGTGTGCGTACAGAGGCTGCGATAGATTGTCGGAAATAGAAGGGTTAGAGTGTAAGTCTACAGTTTTAAATTTTTAACGACTCTGCGTCCTGCAAAATACAAACAAATCAAAACACCGTTCTGTTTTATTTTACCTTTCTGCCATCTTCCCTGTCTTCCCTACAATGGATAGGGGGGGAAGATGCTGGTACAGAGTTCTGCAATATTTTCAGGTTAAAAAGTAGATACATTTTAGTGGTGAATGAAATATATATCAAAGGAAGCAAACATACACATGCACACGTACGCAAACCCCTGGGGTACTGTAGGCTGCTTTCTAAACTTTCTTCCTTGCCCGAAGTTACAGTATGGTGGAAGAGCGTAGCGTTAGAAAGCCAGGAAGAATGACATTTCGAAGGGAAATGTTCTGACTTAGCTGTTTCCTTAAAGAGAGCTGCCTACCTCACAGCCTTTCCCTTAAAGGAGGGAGGAACATAACCAGTAAAGGCTAACACTCCCCATCACTTGTGATATCATCTCACTCATTCTATCCACATACCTGCTTTATTAGAAAGTTCCGTAAATGATTCCTTGAAACGTGGAACTTAAAACTAATAATGCAAAGGAATCAAATTGCCTCCAACAGTTCTTGGGAAAGAGTCTCAGTTCTGATTCACTCACAGGCTTTTTCTATCTTACATTATTCATTAATCAAGCTAGAAATCGAGCTTTCAACAGCAGCCCATGGGAATAATTACTTACAGTTGTGTATTGTGTTTAATTTTAAGCAGTGATAAAAGTTAGCATGGCCACAGTTCTGGAGCCCACCTTGCTCTTCTCCCTGGATGTTAACTGGCAAAAGAATCTCAAAGCAGCTAACTTCACGTGGGAATAACCACTTTAGCTAAAACAGAGCATGCATCGGTGACTTTAGAGGAAAGAAATAATACGTGGAAAAATATCCGCTTCAGTAATATGTGAGTAAATAATACCGTAAGAGGGGCCGCATTGTGTACAAAATGAATTATTCCCTTTCAGCTTGACAAGGGTTTCCACTTCTGCCAGTGAAAATAATAAAAGCCATGAAAACAAACACATAAAGACACTAGGAATACAATATGCCAGGAAACTGAAACTACAGTCAGAACTTTCTAACACACACACACACTACAGCAAACAGATTAACTCCAACAGATACCAGCTTAATGAAAAGGATCTAATTTAAATAATGTGATACAGCTTTATGTTACACACACCTGAATCCTCATTGATCAGAGGACAATTATAATCAAAGCAGTGCAATTCTGAGCAATGCACTTTTTGTAATGAGCTTACCAAAGGAGACATGTCCAGTCATTCTGGTAATTTAAATTACTGCCTAGTTGTTGATGGCCTTTACCGGAACAACAAGGGGGAAAAAAAAAAAAAAAAGAGTACTTTTCAGGGCAGTATCACTTCTTGCTGGACTGTTGCCCAGGGTTCTCTTGTGGGACAACACTAAGGACTTTATCTCTAATAATCTAGCTGTACTTAAACTTATGTTGCTAGACCTAGACGAAGCAAGCTTACTCTTTCTGAGTCTCAAAGGCCAGTGCATACCCCAAAGCTGTTCAGATTGCAAAGCAATCTAAGTTTTAAAAAATAAGTGAGTTAAATGTAGAAAGGGACGGGGGTAGGAGGAAGAAACTGTTTGCAGAAGAGGTAGCTAGAGTGGAAAAAAGAACACCTCATTGACTAAGCAAGTTCTAAATATATATGGTACTAAAATATCCAAATTATTTTGCTCTTAGAGAAACAATTGGCAAATAAATGAATCAAAGCTTTATAAATGATATTTCCCCATGCAATTTGAACCAATCCATATGCAGTTTCAGAAGCAATTCTGCGCTCAAAAGGGAAGATAATTGTGGATATCTCCAAGCACATGTACTGCCATTCTTGGCTGGAATCAGGCCACGATGGAAGATGAGCTTGGTGGTCCAGCATGTTCAGACACAAACACCCACTTTGCCCAGATTTGTGACTAACTTTGGATTTGTTCTGAGGGTGGCTTTGCAAAGTTTATGAAAGTGTTCCACTGAACTTCTTCTCCCTAACGTTTCGCTCCAGTTGGAACAGAAGGAAATATTGTGGGGGGTCTGCAGAAGACCAGCCTTCACGGATGCTGCCTTAAAGCTTGAGGGTAAAGACAGAAAGAAGGGGAGGAAAAAACTTAAGCTCTTTGCTAAAGCCGGATTCAACTGAAGGACACAAAGAAATAAAAACGCCCACATTAAAAGCCAAACAAGATAATAATTGTGCATGTCTGGCTCTCAAATCTAGAGGGCAAGGCTTGCGTCACTGGCACTCTGAGTTACCATGGTGAGTGATTTATTGATATATATCAAGAATGAATAGATCAAAGGCAGTGAGATGACAGGTGATCAATCAAATGTCAAATCAAAACTAGCAATCAAGTGGAAAGCTGATTTTTCAGTGGGTGGGTCTGGCAGGAGAAAAATGAACTTTCATATTACACTTCCGAGAAACAAAACCCCAGCATACTATTAAAAAAGCAATTAAGCAACCCAAAAGGAAGAAAAAAATCCTTTACAAGCTCTGATGTCCTGATCCATTAACCTGTTCCTCTCTCTTTCCTTTTTTTGGAAGAGGGGGTGGTAAGAATTCAAATGGGATAGTTCCTACCGCACAAATCAATTTACAAAGTTTGCAACTCACTCTGTGCAAAGAAGATCCAGAGCTGTTTCAATGTTCAAGGGGCATCCCCCCTCCCCACACCTTTTGTTTTTTTTTAAGAGAAGGGAGAGTGTTGATTAGATTTACAAAGGAGGCTCCTCTTGGAAAACAGATTCAAAGGTTCCTTTCCTGGGGTGGTTTTTTACACCTTGGCGATCAAAGCTGAACTCCCATGGCTTGCCCCAGAGCCAGCCATGCAGCCTTTGGCTGGGGCACGGCTCAAAGTTCAGCGCCCCAAACCCCCGCGAGAGGAAGCGCCGTCCCCTGAGGCCAGAAGTCACTGGCAGCGACCACCCGGAGGGGGGCGGGGGCGGCAGGATTGCTCCCCACTGCGAACCCCAAGTGCACAGCGCAACTTTGGCCCAAGAGGCAAGAAGCAGACTGGGAGAAAGTTAGGGGTGGGGTAGAGGGTGGAGGGAAAAAAAGTTTAAGGAGGAAAGGCTTGGTGGGATAGCTTGCCCCCACCCCCCAACCGGAGCCTGGAAAGAGGAGGATTGGGGCGGCTGGAGAAGGCGAGCGAGGACGGGGTTATTAGCCGGGCAGAGGGGGGCACCCGGAGCGGACGCCCCCGAAAGGCAAGCGAGGGGGGTGGCGTCCCGGGGCGCCCGGGCGAGGAGCTGGCGCCCCGGGCCGCCTGGCCGGGCCGCCCCGCGCGGAGCCGGGTCTCTTACCTGCCGCCCGCTTGGGTGCCTGCTGCTTCCTCCTTGGCATCGCTCTAGTTCGCTCCAGTCCCACTTCTGGCGCCCCAGCCCCGAGCCGCCGCGCGCGGGGGCCCGCTGTCTCGCTCGCCTCTCCGGGTCTCCTCCGCCTCCGGCCCGGTGGCTCCCGGGGCGTCACTCGGCCTCTGTCCCCCTGCCCCCGCAACTCCTCCACCGGGGGCCGGAGACCCCCCTCTCTGGGTGGCAGGCGAGACTCGGGCGGCCGTGCCGGCTGGTTTGAAGTAGAGGTTGGTTCTGTCTTGTTTGTTTGTTTGTTTGGTTTTGGATTTTTTTTTTTGTTTTTTTTTCTCCTCTCTCTTTTTGTTTTTGCTTTTTGGAAAATATTTTTTTTTTTTTTTTTTTTGGTTTGGTTTGGTTTTTTTTTTTTTTTTGGTGACTGTTGAGACACTTGATTTCTTTATTGAACATCCAAGAGCGGGTTCGGATGGAAGGGACGCGGGACGCACACGCGCGCGTAAAGATAAGGAAAAAAAAAACCACACAAACAATCCTGGGGAGTAGTGGGCTCCTCTCGCTCCTTCCTTGTGCTCCCGGCCTCCTGCACCTCCACCTCCTCGCCTTCCTCTTCCTCGCCGGGCTCGATGGCGGATTCGCGCCGGGGGCAGAGAGATCTCTCACTGTCGGTTTGTGGCTGCTGTCAGATCCCCGTCTCTGAGTGATATGCGAGAGGACAGGAGCGGGTTTGGGAAAGACAGAAAATCTGGAATTCACTCGCACACACTCACACACGCACACTCACACACACACACTCACACACGCACTCCCTCTCCCTCTCACACACACACACACACTCACACCCCCCGCAGATGCACACACACACACACTCACACCACGCGCACGCACACACACACACACACACACACACACTCTCACACACACGCAAGACAGGGCGAGGCGATGCCAGCAAACATCGATCCCGCTGAACAAACTGAACATTAACAAACTCCTCCTCCTCTCCCCGCGACCTGATGACAGGGAGAAATTTACTCCCCAGCCGCAGAGCGCCAGGCAGAGGGAGTCTATTAAAGGGACAGTGTCCCGCCGGGAGCGGGGCGGGGCGGGGACCCCGGCGTGCCGCCCGCCCTGCCGTGCGCCCCGCTCGCGGGCCCCGCGGCGCGCCCCCCAGGCCGCGGGGACACCCCTCGCGGGAGCGCTGAGAAAGGACGCGCGGGGTGCAGGGGGGTGGAGGGAGGAGCCCCGGGCGCCAGGTAAGCTCCACCCACAGGGACAAAACCAGGACCCTGAACACAGGATCGGGAGGGGAGGACTGCGCTTCCCTTTGGGAGGACGGATGACCACCATCCTCTGCTGCCTCTTTATCTGACCCAGGGATGTCCTCGCCACCCCCTTGCAATGAATGCTTCTGCTTCTCCCACCTTCCTGTTAGTTCCTGGATGGTTATAAAAGCAGGAATCTCCCTGATGTCTCCTTGATAGTTTAATCACATAGTCCTCTCTTTGTTTTATTTAAATAACATGTTCATTGAGCACCTACTGTGCGCCTGTCTTCTGGAAACACAGAAGTCATAGCGAAAGGGAAGATCCTGAACCCCCCCCCCCCAGTGTTTGTGTTCTAATGGGGAGCAGATAAGTTGCCCCCAAATATCTGGATTTTGCTTAAAATGTCACTTTCTCCAAGAGGCCAACCTTACCTAAAGTTTCACATGGACATCTCCACCTCTATCACATTTCTCTATTTTATTTTTCTCCACTGGGCTTATCAGTGTCACATGTATGACCACACATGTTATATACAGTTTTCTATTTTTCTTGTCCAAACTTCCCCTCTGGGATATAAGTTCTGTTGGGAAGAGAGGTTTATGCCTCTGTGGTTTATCTCCAGTGATGGTGCAACATAGAGTAGGTGGTCAGTAAAACATCTGAATGAATGGAAAGCAAGCAGATAAGATAATTTCAGAGTGATACACTCCACAAAGGTGTTAAAAGAGTGTTCCATGACGACCTCGGAAAGACAGAGTGGCTCTAGCCTCAGGGCAAGAGACGTTACTGCAGCCCAGACAGACTCCAGCCAGCCGGCGACTGGGGCCCTGCTCTGGGCCGGTCCCCTCTGAGCTTCCGGGGTCGGGATGAACCTGGACCCTGCCCCCAAGGCACTTTGTTCCAGTGGGAGAGACAGACAATTAAAGGGGCCAACGAGGTCTGCTGGGACAGGAGGTGCTCTTAGAAGGGGCAGTTAACCTGGACTCGGAGGAAGGCAGGGTGGTTAGTTGGGCCAAAAGGGAACTTTGACAGCATGGCCTCAGGATAAAAAGTCGGGCATTATGGGAATCTTTCCACGAGCTTCCTCCCCCTGCATTAACGTTTCCTAAGGCTCTTGTTAGGATGCACCTTCTCCGGCCTTACTCTAGAAGACTGTGTTCTAACGCTGGTATTACTGACCTTCTGGGGCCGTAATCCTCCTCATGGAGGCCGTGCTGTGCGTTGTAGGAAACTAAGCATCATGTTGGGTGTCCACCCGCTAGATGCCAGACTCTTCCACCCCAGTCGTGTCGACCAAAATTGTATCCAGACATTGCCCAGTGTCACGCACGAGGCAGAGTCACACCTCCATCTCCTAATCGGAAACTTCTGGGGCCCATTGCCCTTGACCTTCTAAATGAGAAGCTTCTAGATGAGCTCTTTGGAATCTGCAATTTTGACCAAACAACTCCCAATCCCGCAGGTGAACCTCTTGTTTACTCTGGTTTAAAAACTTCTGCTAAAAAAGCCTTTGTTCTTTTGGAATCAGACATACCACAAATCGCTAACTATAGAGCCAGCTAAGGCTTAGATATTAAAATAATAATTAAAATAATTTAGGATCTCACGGGGTGACACTGTTACTGGCTTTGTGATGATTTCTACCAGTGCCCACGCCTCAGTCCTGCCCCCCAACTGGTACTTAGCACAACTGAGGCCTGAGCAGTGTGGTCAGGGGCACTTTCTGCCTACAACTCGCCCACCTGTCACTTTTACCCTCGCTCATGAGAAATTACCGAGGATGATCCATCCCACAAATGTTTTTCTAAGCCATTCCTTTGGGCCACAGGAAACTTTCCCATCCTTCCAGTCAATTGCAAGGTGTTACTGTCACTCCTGGCAAAGTGCTGTTTAATCATTTTTAACATCCCTGCACAGGGCAGGGATGCTCATTTCTCCACACGTATGTGGTACAAGTTTTTAATTCACTTACCCTAACTCACCCCATCGGCCTCCGCCCATGATCAGCCCCACCTAATCCCGGCCCAGTCCTTAGGCAACTGAGGCAGAGAAAAGCCCACTTCGTCGCTGGCAACGTCAGCAAAAGGGGCATTAGTGCTAATTAATTCTAATTACACAACACACCTTTACGGAGTGCTGTGATAGGAAGCATAGCTTGTTGAGTAAAAAACCCCTCGTCTGTGTCATTAAGGAACCACAGTTATAAAATTGGGAGGTGCAGACTTGGGCCTGAACAGACAGAAGACTGAGATGCAGGCAGCTCACCTGGACAAACCTGCCCTGTTCTGGAGAAGCCCCAGCCTGCTGATGGGGCCTTTGCGGTCCATTCGGTCCTTTGACACCTACTGCGTTAGGGGCCAGCTATTGCGCTGAGCACAGGAGATGCTGGCGCGCATAAGACAGGACCCGTGCCTTCAGGAAGCGTCTGTAAAATGACATCTAAAGGACTGGGAACTAGGAAAGAAGGAGTTGGGGAGCTGACTCCAGCCTTGGAGTAAATTAGGAGGGAGCTGCAGGATCTCTGCCAGCCGCTCTTCAGGATTCTTCTCCGAGTTTTCCCTCCACTCTTTCCTCTTTCTCAATGGCTGGTTACAGAGTGGGTGAGGGGAGCTCACAGTACCTGCTGTGAAAGTTTCCTTTTAGCTGGCTGCCACCTCCTTCTCGGACCACATTTCTGGAGTGTTCTTTCATTAATTTGTGTTTTTTTTCCCTACTGCTACGACTGCAGAGTGTATAGCCTGGTTATCAACAGAGAAGACTTTGGCCACCCCAGTGGGGCGCCTAATGCAGTGGTGCCCAGATGTCATTCGGGGGTGTAGACATGACCCTGGAAAATGCTGACTCACGTCGTGAAAGTGTCATTATTCCCTTTCAATCCGAGAAAAGTGTCCGTTCGCTGCTAGTATGTCTTTTGCACCCATCACTTGCCAACTTTTATTTTCAACCAAGAAACCATAGATTTCTGGCTCAGAAGCTGGGGAGGGGCAAGAGTACCTGGTTAGACTTTCAAAACATGGTCTGTTTTCATTGAATTCACTTTAAGCTTACCTCTGTCTTAGAGAAAGATACTGCTCTCCATTTATGGTAGCAATCTAAATTTTAATATAATTTGTGGGTTTTAAAAGTATCCTTAAGGAACAATAGAGAATAAATAGTGGTGTGGGTGGGTTGAGAATACAGCAAAACATGAGGAAGTTGGTACGGGCATGACTCGAATTTGCAAAATACTAATCCACAGACTCTAGCACTTGGAGAAGCTTCTTCCAAGAGTTGGTGGCTTGGCTATGTTTAAGTCTCCAGGGAACTTAGCATCCTAGGATCCAACACTCAAACTCTGGGATGTGTAAAGGCATGAACTGATTGGTATGACTCAACCATATTTTCCAGAACACACTGGCTCAACATCAGAATCTCCTGGGGATTTTTTAGGTAAGATAAAGAGACACAGGCCCCACCCCAGACTTACTAAATTAGATCCTAGGGTAGGGCCAGAAAAATCTGAAATTTTGAAACTTCCCAGGTGATTCTGATGAGGTGCCAGGCCACTGGAAGCTTCCTTGTGCAAGGGCTGAATGTTACAACAAGCGAATCAAGTTAGCAGAAGTTGCTGCGTGCAAGGGACAGGCTAGCCATCTCTTCTGGGATTCACTCGAAAGGTGGTGGTGGTGTTGAGGAGCCTTTTCCATGTACCCAAAGAAGCCTGTGAATGCTCCATTAAAGCACACACCTATCACATTACAGGTTTCCCCGATGGCTCAGAGGTAAAGAATCCGCCTGCCAATGCAGGAGACTCCGGTTCGATCCCTGGGTTGGAAAGATTCCCTGGAAAAGGAAGTGGCAACCCAATCTAGTATTCTCACCTGGGAAATCCCATGGACAGAGGAGCCTGGCGGGCTGCAGTCCACGGGGTCACGAATGAGTTGAATATGACTCAGCAACTAAACAACAACACTCGACTACATTTGGGAGGCAGTCGTTTGCCTGTCTTACCGCTGGACCGCAACCCAATGTAATTAAAGCAAATATTGTAATTAAAGCAAATATTGTCCAAGAGCCCACTTTACCCTAGGCACCGCCCTGATTGCTGGACACTGGGGCAGCCTGTGAGATTCTTGAGCATCTAAGTTACCGTCGCGTCTCCTGTACAAAGTTCAAGACTTTTGCATTTACTCTCCCCTCCAGCAAGATTCTTCTCCCAGATCTGTTTTTCCTTTTTACTCTCAACTCACATGTCACCTCCTTCTCCCACCCTCTATGTCCCACTCTTTCTCTCATCCTTCGTGGTACTTACAACCACAGGTAGGTAATTTCGTGTACTTGCCTCTTTATTATATGTCTCCCTTAATTAAATCAGAAGTTCTATACCTATGCATCTCTGAGCCCAGTGCAGGATTGGTGATTAGTAAAAATTTGTGGAATGATTGAATATGGAGCTAGGCATATTTGCAAGGAAGGATAAACTTTAAAAATATCTTAGGGCTTTCTTTAGAGACTTTCCTGTCGGCGCAGTAGATAAGAATCAGCCCACCAATGCAGAAGACATTGGTTCGATCCCTGATTCGGGAAGATTCCACATGGCTTGGAGCGGCTAAGCCCATACACCACAACTACTGAGTCTGTGCTGCACATACTGGGGCCCGAGAGCCTAGAACCTGTGCCTGGCAACAAGAGGAGCGCCTGAGCTGCAGCAAACAGCAGTCCCCGCTCTCTGCAACGAGAAAAAGCCTGCACAAGGGCAGTCAACATAAATAAATCAGTCAGTCTCAGGGTTTTCTCTGGGCTTCCCTGGTGGCTCAGATAGTAAAGAATCTGCCCTCTTTGTGGGGGTCCTGGGTTCGATCCCTGGGTCGGGAAGATCCTCTGGAGGAGGGCATGGCTAACCCACTCCAGTATTCTTGCCTGAAGAATGCCCATAGACACAGGAGCCTGGCGGGCTACATCCATGGGTTCGCAGAGAGCCAGGCACGACAGAGCGACTGAGCACAGGGCTTTCTGTAGAGAGGGATATAGTGCATTTCAGCCTGTGCCTCTTTTCAGTCGAGGCTGTCCTCCCCTCCCCAACTTCCCTTCCTTTTCCCCCTTCCCCTCTCTTATCTACTGTCTCCTTCATAGCCTTCCTTAAACACTGCCTCTTTCAGGAAGTCTTCCAGGGTGGGTCCTATGTGATTCAAACTTCTCTAGTCCGTGTCTTCCCCAAGCAAAGAGACCCAGTGTAGAATACGTCTCCAAATATATGAACATACAGGCAGACAGAACTCATCTTGAACATCAGATAGGTTACCTCTGACAGTGGGTATGAGGAGTTTCCGGGGCGGGGGGGCGACTAGTATTGTTCTTAACTGGGGGCTGTTTATGCCAGTGTGTTGGTCTATGAAAATTTATTCAGCTGCAGGCTTATGATTTGTGCACTGCTTTATCTGTATGTAATGCTTCAATTAAAAAAAAAAAAGCAGTGTTATCAAACTTTGCTTCGTATTATAATCAACTGGGGTCATCATATGGAGTCTGAATTTTCTCCTTTCAGCCATGGATAAAGGCTAATCAATTCATTTATTTACATCCCGAAACATCTAGTCCATTAGGCTGGATTTGCTCAACCAAGACAGAAGACACTATGACTTCTTCTACTTGGTGGAAATTTGCTTCCTGAAAACAGTTAAGGTGGATGACCAAGTTTGGGGCTGTTCAGGCATTGACAAGCTTGCTTCTGCGAATAAATCCTCCAAAAGTCATTAGTCTCTCTTAAGAAAAAGAAGAAAAGATTTTGATGTGGTTAGGTGTAGGATTAAGCATTGTGGGTATGTGAAACGGGGCAGCCGCTGAGCGGGCCGGCTGGGCTGGGGAGCTCTCCGGGGGGACACACCTCCGTTTTTCCCCGGGAGTTGACCACTCGCAGTTGCTGACGGTGTTTTGCTGCTGATGAAGAATCCAGGCCACGTCGCCGGCCCAGTAATCCATTGCTCAACTTCATTAGCCACAGGAAGACATTAAGTGAATGTAAGGACCGGAGCGGCCTGGAAACCACGTGACGGGCAGCCTTTAAGTTCTGGGCTCCGGTGTATTTTATGCCACTTCAACTGTGCATCAAGCTCTCTTCCCTGGACTCATTAGAACTGTGCACCCAAAGATGCCCCTCAACTTTCAGAAGCAAATAGAGAATGATATAACTCGCTCTGAGAACACCTTTCTGTCTTATCCAGAGCATGTCTTATCTGTTATGATTAGGCATTAAGCATCCTATTGTCTTGAAAATTTCATGAGATTCTATCCCTGCTTGCTAGGATTATGTCAAAGTGACTTTTCCTGGATGCTGTTTTCACCCATCAATACAGCTTGTCTTTTCTCCTTAACCATTGCTGGGAAGGCCAACACTGCTAAGAAACCCACCGGATTAAAATGGTCGAATAGTTCGGGCTTGCAGATCCTCTTGTGTGTCTGGAAGATTTGGGTGTCTTGCTGTTGGTTCCCCAAGAAGCATACCCCTCAAGATAAAGATTTGAGAGCAAGTCGTTTATTTGGAAGATAATCCCAGAAAACTCCAGTAGGGAGTAAGAGAAGGATGCAGGCAGCTGGAGGGTGTCATCAAGCAGGTTATCACTGTGGGCAGCTGCGGGTTCATCCTGTTGGGGGAGCAGTGGGACTCGTGTAGATGTGTAGATACCTCAGAGAAATCCCTTCTGAAGTTGGAGAGAGCCGAGGTGTCCCCTCGCCTGCGAGCTGGGAGGAGGCTGCTTCTGCCCTTCCCTGCATCAAAGAGCCGCGTGCGCTACCGAAGTGGAATGTGGGGAAGTGGGCCGGCCACCAGGCAATGTCTGTTAGACTGGAATCCCCTGAACCGGGAGCTTCACACGGGCGAGCACCAAGACCGTCTCATACACACTGTCTTACATACAGCGTCTCCGCTTCTTAGCCTGGTTCCAGGTCCATCACAGGCCTTCAGTAAAGATCTGCATGCGTTAGTCGCTTAGCTGTGTCCAACTCTGCGACCCAGTGGACTGTAGCCCGCCAGGCTCTTCTGTCCACATGCTTCTCCAGGCAAGAATACTGGAGTGGGTTGCCATTTCCTTCCCCAGGGGATCCTCCCAATCCGGGAATTGAACCCAGGTCTCCTGCATCGCAGGCAGACTCTTTACTGTCTGAGCCACCAAGGAAGCCCTTCAGTAATGGCCTCGCCTAATGCACTGTAAGTCCACACCATGCCTCCGCTAGTCGCTGTCTTAAGGCTCTGATTTGTAACATATCTAGTTCTTATTAGTCTTTTTTATTCGCTAGTTTTGTCAGTGTCCTCTCTCCCCACAGTGTGCTCACTGGGACCAGGGGCCTCTCTTCTCCTCACATCTCTGCAGAACAGAGTTCTCATTATTACCATGGCTCTAGATTTTAAACAAGATGAAAGATGTGATCCAACACAAGTGTATTCTTAACCATAGACGGGAGAAGAGTGTTTGAAATTATGATTTTCCCAAAAAACCTAGGACATAGGATCACTGTGTGCAGTCCAGGTGGGCACCAGGAAAGGAAAATAAATGTAGGTGTGGAGTCAGACAGACCTACATTTAAAAATGACTTCCACTATTTACTGAGACTATAACCTTTAGCAAGTTATTTAGCCTCTCTGAGCCTCAGTTTTCCTATCTGTAAAATGGGCATAATTCTGCCACCGATTCCATAGGGGCTCAGAGAGGATTGTGTGACCTAACCTAAAATACTCATCACACCTGACACATAGGAAGTACCCCCGTATTTTTAGCTTTTTCATTCTTTTACAAGCATTTGTTGATTGACTATTGCTTATAGAATGATTTCAACTGTATCTGAGCTTTAATCTACTCTGTACTAAGGGATAAAACTAACATCAGCTCAGTCCTCTACATCTGCAAGGACACCAATTTACAGAAGCCAGTTGGGGAAGCTCAGATCCTCATGTACAGAGTGCAAAGGAGGCATTGCACACATCCCAGCCCCTGGGGGCAGAGAGCTCCTGCCAGCACCTTCTTCTCTTCTTTGGAGCCTCCTCTTTTTCCTACTAAGGTTCATGAGGCACCTCCTCCTTGCCAGGCGGTGGGCTGGGTGCTACGGATGCAGAGGGAAATAAAGTAACTGCCTGGTTCTTAGGGATCTTAAACATCTAGGGAAAGACAGGCAAAGTATAGAAATGGTCATCATTGTAGTTAGTGTTTAGGAAGCACCCATGCCACACACTGGGCTGAACACTTTAAACATGAATGTGTCAATCCTTGGAACAGTTCGATGAGATAGTGGCCTTGTTGTCCCCATTTTACAAGAACCCGAGGCACAGAGGGGTTAGGTAGCTCACCCAAGGCTGTAGGGACAGCAGCTGCGGAAGCCCGGATTCAAACACCCTGAGAGGGTGTGCATCCAGCCACCAGGCATTACTCTGTCTTGGTAACGCTATAGCTGTGCTGACTCATTTCCTTGTTATTAGTTTTGACTGTGCTGCATGGGCTTTTCTCTAGCTGTGGCAAGTGGGGGCTTCTCACTGCAGTGACTTCTCTTGTGAAGCCCAGGCGCTAGGGCGCTGGGGCTTCAGCAGTTGCGGCTCCCGGACTACTGAGCAGAGGCTCAGTACTTACGGCCCACGGGCTTAGTTGCTCCGAGGCATGTGGGATCATCCTGGATCAGGGACCAAACCCGTGTCTCCTGCCTTGGCAGGGGGATTCTTTACCACTGAGCCACCAGGCAAGACCCACACTGACTTTTGTGTCATGAAATATCTAGTCACCACATTGCTTTTCCCTGTTTGTCCTCTGCGGCTAAACAGTTCTTAAACTGCTCTTTAAACACAGTCCATGTGTTGTCTCCTCCAGAGTTAAAATAGATTGATTCCCGGGCCCCATCTTAAGGAATCCTGACATAGTGGATGCGGGGTGGAGTCTGAAAAGGTGCCTTGCCAACAAGACCCTGTGAACTCACAGAGCACACTTTGAATTGCATGGGTTCAAACAGGGGTGCTTTTTGCTCCCAGGAGACACTTGACAATGTCTGCAGATGTTTTTGATTGAATCATTTTTATGATTCAGGGGTGTACCGGCATTGAGCAGGTAGAGGCCAGAGATGCTGGCAAACGTCCCTGTAGCACACAGGGAAGGCCCTTGCAAGCAAAGACTGACCCAGCCCCAAATGTTAATAAGGGCCACGGCTGAGAACCCCAGAGCAGAGCCTGGCCTCGCAAAGCTTTAATGTAGAGGACGCATCTGGGGATCTGGCTTCCAATGCAGATTCTGATCAAGTGAGCGGAGAGTGCCTGCGTTTGTTTCGTCGCTAAGTTGTCTCCGACTCTGTGTGACCCCATGGACTCTACCCCACCAGGCTCCTCTGTCCATGGGATTCTCCAGGCAAGAATACCGGAGTGGTTTGCCATTTCCTTCTCCAGGGGATCTTCCCAACCCAGGGATCGAACCCTTGTCTCCTGGATCCGCTGCACTGCCAGATGGGATCTTTACCACGGGGCTGCCAGGGAAGCCTGTAGGGTGTCTGGTTTGCTGCATTTCTAACAAGCTGCCACAGATGCTGCTGATGGTTCTGCTCCAGGGACCACACTTCGTGTAGCAAAAGCTAGACAACATTCTGCACAGACACAGGTCTTGAATCAAGTCCTGGGGTGTGGTGAATGCCTAAGAAATAAAACCCGAACCTCGTCCTCAACGAGTGTGAAACAAAAGTAACTTCGAGTTTCAATCCCTCCCCTTCAACTCGCCCTGCAGCTAGTTTTGCCCTTAAAGAAGTTCAGGGAGGCGGAGGGTCTCCGAGGGAGGGAGTCTCCTGTGCCCCTCCTGGATGCAATGAGGGCCCGATTTAAAACGAGCAAGGACAGAGCTTGGTCAGAACCGCCTTTCGCCGTTCCGACACATCAAGTCGAGTCTATTGTTGCCTGGAATCGTGGCTTCCTTCCAAGAGCCGCACATTGCATCTGCCTTTCAGGTCTGCAAATGCAGGATGAAAAAGTGGCTGTTTTTAAAATGGTTGCTCTCCTGGGAAAGGGGTGCGGGAGAAAATGGACTCTCTGCGTCCAGCCCTCCAGAGATGGCACCCCAGCCCCCGTGATAAATGGCAGCATTAACAAGGTTTGGTTGAGAGGGGACCTGCAGATTTATGACTTCCTGTCTCCGCCAGCAGATGTCATTATGGCTGACAGAACAGAAGGCCTTTCAAGAGCTGGCTGGGGTGGAGCTAAGGAGAGGGGGAAAAAATTAAATAAAAGGCAGAAGCCAAAAGTAGTGTTTGCTCACTGGTGCTATTGTTGATACTGTCATTTTAGGAACACAGGGAGGTTTTACATTAAACCCAACGTCTTGTAATATTTCTGAGGTCCAGCTTTGAAGATGTAGGTGGAAACTCTCAAATGAAGGACAAACTTATTAACTTCGCTCAAATAAGAAAACTTGCAGGGTTTTGTCCCAGGTTTATTTGTACCTGAAAAGTTCTTCAGGATGAAGTGAATACAGCACTGAATAAATGTATATGGAAAATCGTTTTGATGGATGTTTAAATACATTTACAAATGCAGCAGCCTCTTCGGAAATTCTTTTGACACACATAAAATTTTTACCCACTTCTAAGTTGTTTTACAGGGTGTCATTAGTATTTTATGGGTTAGATTTTTTGTGGTATTGAAAAATGGTGTAGATTTAGCATTTATCATTGGGCCCCTGCACCCATGCTAATAAGTACAACTGCTTATTACTTACTTAACAATAATTACAAGTCGCATTTCCACATTTCCTCTTTCTCATCCTCGCCTAAAGCTAAAGGAAGTATTTCTGTAAGTAAAGGAAGTATTTTTTTCTAGTTGATTGTCTCATCTCATGGGGGTATTGAATGTATTCTGTGGGCTCAAGTAATCACTGCCTCAAAGAGTGACCTGGAAGGAGCAGTTCTGGGCTGTCTTTATGGACCTGTCATCAGCAAATCATTTCCCATCAGGACCACACGACCAACGTACTCAGGCAAACGTTGAGAATCGTGGAGAGCCTCACGGAGGACGGCCACAAGGTCCTCTTACAAAATAAACTCATTTCAAGCCAAAACCCGATCCAGAGACTTCTTCTGTAATTAATCAATAGCTATGGTGTTAATGCACAGAGGGTGGTGAGTATCTGATTTTTGCAGCGACACTGAAGGCATGAAAATGGCCACCGCATATTCCCTCCTGCAGACTGCTTTGGGTGGGCGGTGTGGTGGTCTGCTTAAAACCCAGGCTCTGAGACTCAGTCTCTGAATTCTTTCCCTGGCTGTTTCACCCACTACCTGTGTTATTCTGGGCAAGCTACTTAAGCTACATCACCTGTCACATGACGGACAATAATAGCACCATTCTCTTAGCTTTTTTTTTTTTTAAATGAAGATAAAATGCAGTGTTCATGAAGTGATTAGCCAGGTGGCTGGCCCAGGGTAGGAGTTCACTAAATTAGCTATTGTTATAATGATTAACATTAGAATACCTTCCCTCTTCACTATTTCACAGGTAGACAGAGACGTGGACTAATTCACTGGCCACCCAGAAATGAAATCCAATAATAACAAAATAACAATAACACTGATTGTAGCTGTCATGTATTGAGTGCATACAAAGCTCCAGACACTGTACTAAGTACTTTACATGCAAAACCTATTGAATTTAATCCTTAAAACAACCTTAGGAGGCCAAGTAGTATGACTCTCCTTTTATATATAAGGAGACTCAGAGTGGATAGCTTAAGTTAATGATTCTCAATGGTTTGGTATGCATTGAAATTACCTATAGGGCTTGATAAAACTCTGATTATTGACTCCTTTCCCTGGAGTATTTGACTCAGTAGATCTGGTGCGTGGGCCCTGAGATCTTCATTCCAAAAATTCCCAGCTGATGATGCTGCTGCTGTCTGGGGACCACGTTTGAAAATCGCTGGTTTCAGTAATTTTCAAGGTTTGTTACAGTTGTTCGGTAGCTATGTCGGGTCCAACTCTGTGACCCTATGGACTGCAGAAGCCAGGCTTCCCTGTCTTCCACTATCTCCTGGAGTTTGCTCAAGTTCATGGCCACTGAGTTGATAATGTTATTTAACCATCTCATCCTCTGTTGCCCCCTTCTCCTTTTGCCTTCAATCTTTCCCAGCATCAGGGTCTCTTCCTGTTCAGGATTACACAGTGACCTTGTTTTTGTTTAAGGTTCTTATTCAAGTTCAAGTCTACACAGTAAGTGGCAGAGTCAATTTTCAAATGTAAAAATTTGAGTATATAAAAAATGTATTCTTAAAACAGATATCTATATTACTTAGACTTCTTAACATCAAACTTTTGATTTAATGGTTGATGGTTGAATTCACAGAGCATAATGTTTCAGATAGCTACTTGTTTAAATATTCTCTTCCATGAAGCTCTTCATAGTGCAAAATAGTTTTTAGTTCCCTGGAAGGGGCAAATTTCAGAGATATTTTCAGAAGGAGTCCTGGTATCATCCTCAGGCACCACTGTTGAGATTCGCAGCAGTCCTGCTGGGGTGGAAGAGAATGCAAGGCCTGTGGCCCACCCCAACTGGAGAATCCACTAGAAGCTCCAAGATGGAGCCCAGCTGCGCCGGCCACACCTGGATGCCATCTGTTTCTGAAAGACACAGTGTTTGCTCAGTCACCAACCTAGGAGGCCTCTCAGACTCACTCCACTGGACATCTGAGGGTCCTGGAGAGTCCCCACTGAATGTCTAAGATCTAGATTTCTCCGTGGCCCAGGTGAGCCTCTTGAAACTAGTTAGCCCCAGGAGTGTTGGTGCACGCTGCACTGCGGAATAAGAGCAGGGATGTGCTTGAGCCCACAGTGGGGAGTGTGGGAATGCAGGAGAGAGATGGCCAGAAGCGCCTGGGCAGAGAGGCGGTTGGAGACAGAGGATTGCCCTACATCCCTCAGTGGGCTCAGTGAGGCAGCCAAGGGCCATTGGCATCTTCCTCATTCAGTTGCAAATGACAAGAACTGAAATTCAAATACATAGACAAGATGTACTTTAAGAAATGGAAACATTCAAGGACTTGAGAAAATTGACGAGGCAGAAGTTGGTTGCTGGAAGCCTGAGAATCCCTGTGGCCACAATCAGGAAGAAGGAGCAGAGGAGACCTTTGACTTGCTGACAGAGACTGAGGTTCCAGTGCTTCCTCTGTGGGGTAGATGAGCTGGCCGCTGGGGACGCTTCTTGTCTGACATAGGAAGATGCTATTTACTCATATATTCACTCATTCATTCAACAGCTATTTGCTGAGCACACACCATGGACTAGGTCCTGTTAGAGAGTGCTCTGTGTTTTTGTTCCCTGGGAGCACCCGCAGAAGCCAGGCTGTGTGACCCTGGGACGTGCACTCAGCTCTGGGCCGATCACTGAAGTCGGGGGCGGGGCGGGTCCTGGAGCAGATGCTCTCTGTGGGGGCACGGCTGCCGCCTGCCTCACCTTAGTCACATCGTCTCAGAGACTTGGTTCTTCAAAGCAAAATTACAGAGCTGTTACCAGAAAGGCTGCTCATGGTTGCTGGACAGTCAAAAACCATAAACATTCACACGAATAGCTAACTTTCTGTTGTTGCGCCTCACTTTCTCCATCTGTAACATGAAGAGGTGAAGATAAAGTGACGTTTCCGCAACATTTTTACTACCAAGGACCCCTTACATGCTGTCCTCTGCTGCCCACCGTGGGGACCAAATAGACAAAATTTGAAAAATGTTGTCTATCATTTACCGATTCATCCATCAATACATCCATGTGCCATTTGACATGTTTTCATTGAGTATCTAGCTTCTTGTCTTGTTCTAGCACTGGGATTATAGCAGTTGTGGTTTGCACAACCCTGGGGCTTCTGCATCCAACCTAGACTCCGTGGCATCCAGGTTTCTGATTAGAGGAGATAATTCAAATCTTCATCGTTAAAGCCACAAGTAGAAGTATTCTATTACTTGCAGTTAAAAGCATTCCTAATTGATACAATCAGATCCAAAAGAGACTCTAAGCAGCTTAGAGTATGAAGATGTCCAGTGAATAATGATTGTAAGTGCCACAAGAGTCCTGAAGAGTAGTACAGGAGCTTAAATTTAGGAGAACTAATAATTTTTTAAAAATGCATTTAACAAGCAATAACACTTTTTCTACTGTGTTACAGAATTAGATCAGAGTGTGGCAAAGTTTTTCTTAAAGGGCCACACAGTAAATATTTCTGCTCTGCTGGCCGTATTGGCCTCTGTTGCAACTACTCAACTTTGTTTTTGTAACAAAAGAAGACACAAATGATATGTAAATAAGGGGGCCTGGTTGTGTGCCAATAAAACTTTATTTACAAAAATAGGTAGCTGGCTAGATTGGACCCTAGTCCACACTTTACTGACTCCTGAGTTAGGTACACACATTGAGTATGCAATAAAAACAAGCAATCAAAAATAGTTTATGATACACTTATTAAAATATGGCAAATTTCTCAAAGTTTTGCTTTACAGATTCCCAGTGCCAAGTCTCAAACTCACACATTCTGTGATTCAGTGATTCCTCTGTTGAGCTTCCCCTTCTCCCGCAGAAGGGAATTGAGTGGTGGGTCAGCTGGAGAGCTGCCCGAAGTATGAATCTCGCACAAGCTTAGAGACACTAATGAAAGAAGCTGGAAAAATACACATTTCCCCTGCTCTGATAAAACATATATCACTATAAAGTGAAGAAGGCAAATACACAAAAACATAACATTAATTAGCCCTGGAATATTTTTGCTGAGGATTTTTGTAACTAACACACTCAGCATTGGTAGTCAGCTCAAAGATGGCAGTTGTGGTTAGCAGAAATTCCAGAGCCACATAATGTGTGCGGTGTGCTATGATTTACAAGGGATGTGATTTACATTGTGAATATTCAACCTCTCAATATACCTCCCAAGAAGTTGCTTGGTTCAGAAGAGTCGCAAAAGAATGCTAGAGGAAAACTAAAACTGCAGAAAAGTTGGAAATATCTTGCTTTACTTTTTAAAAGAATATCGATTCTGTTTCGAGTAGAGAACGTCAGAAAGAGAAAAACAAATATCACACATTAATGCATATAAGTGGTACTGATGAACCTATTTGCAAGGAAGGAATAGGAACGCAGATGTAGAGAGCGGACTTGTGACCACAGCGGGGGAAGGAGAGTGGGATGAATGGAGAAAGTGGCCTCAACATATATACACTCTCTGTGTAAAGTGGAGAGCTGGTGGGACGTTGCTGGGTAACACAGGGCGCCCAGCCTGGTGCTCTGTGATGACCCAGAGGGGTGCGGGGAGGCTCGGGAGGGAGGGGGCGTATGTGTGTGTGTGTATATGTATATATATGTATATACATGTATAGTTATGGCTGATTCACGTTGCTTTACACCAGAAACCAACACAATATTGCAAAGCAATTTTCCTCCAAATAAAACATAAATTAAAAAAGAATATTGACTGTTTCAGCTAATGGAAGTAAACTGTAAGTCACGCTGATTCTGAAAAATAGTCTTACAAGAAAATTAGATTCCTTCCACCATCAGGGCCTGTATCTGGGGCAAAATGTGCAAGGACCCCGGATTGAAAAGTCACTGGATTATTCGTCCATTATACTAAGGCCCACAAACTCATCTATTCCTTGTATCCAAGAAGGTAGTAACAAAACGGAGCGGGTTTTATCTGAGGCAGCAGGGAATGGTGGGCACTAAGGTGCCTGGTGGGCTTACGTCCTGTCTAAAGGTGGCAGTCACCATACAAAACCACTGCAGACTCCAGTGAGTCGCTTTCCCCCTTAGGAAAGAGCTCAAGATCTTTGTAAGATAGTAATCTAAACTTTTTAATAAAAGTTCCCTATTGTATAAATTTTGTACCAACCAAGTAAAATATACTTGTGGTTCAATCGTGCCTTGAATTGTAAGCCTCCCTCTCCCTTTTTCTTGCACACGCATGCAAACACACACACACAAGTATCTTCTATTCTAGACAAGAAACACTCCTTCAACTACTATAGTCAGGAGACGCCGGACACTGCTGAAGTATAGCTGTGCATCTTAGCTGACCTGATTTCTCAACTCTGCCTCCCCAGATAAGATGAATTGTTGTAGAACACGGCACCCCTTCCCGTATCTCAGCTATGGATCTATTAGTGCCACTATTTATGGAGAGGAGAAGAGAGAGTGATAATTTATACATACATTTGTTTTGTAAAAATTATACTCCCATCCTTTGATTGGCTTGAGTCCCCCCGAATATCACTTCTCCGTGATAAATAATGTGTCCGGGAGGGGAAATGCTAAATCGTTTAAGAATTTCAAATTTTTATGTTGCCACTTGTAACAAACTGTGTCATCCACTGAACCATGCAGGTTTTCCCCCTCCTCAAAATGTCACAAAAAGAAAAGTGATCACAACAGTCTGCACGCGCCAAACGCATTTGTCGAATAGACAACCTGGAAAGAGTTGCAATCGAAGTGCCTCCCCTGTAAAGAAACGCAGAATTTAATCTGATTTTAATTGAAATGTTGCAAGTCGATATCTTTTGTTTAGTCAGGAGACAAAGCAGATATAAAGGAGGGTAGTGACAATAACTACTCAAGACACTTTGAGCACTGGGACTTCTGAGGCACTTTGAGGAGGAAAAAAAGCAATACTACACTAACATATTAAAGAAATGCGATTGCATTTAGTGGAGAAAATGCTTCCAAGATGGTAATGAATAAGGCAATACAGTCATCTCTCAGTATCCACAGGATGGGTTCCAGGACTCCAGAAGACACTAGGCTCCAAAAAAGCCAAAGTCTTTTATATAACATGAGACAGTACAGTTGGCCCTCCAGATCCACAGATTTCACAGGTGTGGATTCAGCCACCCAAGGGGAATCAGATGCAGCGTCCACAAATCAAAGGACGAACTCAACTGCCCATTTCTTGCATGTGTGTCGAGCATTAATAGCTTCAGCCATGTCGGATTCTTGGTGACGCTATGGACCATAGGTCGCCAGGCGCCTCTGTCCATGATCGGATTCTCCAGGCAAGAATACTGCAGTGGGTTGCCATGCCCTCCTCCAGGGGACCTTCCTGACCCAGGATTGAGCCCGAGTCTCTTACATCTCCTGCATTGGCAGGAGGGTTCTTTACCACTAGCGCCACCTGGAAGCCCGACCGCCAGTTTAGTATTGTTCAAAACTGAGGTACTGTGTGCTTCAGGAAGATACTTCTGGGCACTCAGTAGTTAAACAAAGAAACTGAATAGCTAGGTGTGGTGGAGCCCAGAGGTTTTTCCTGTCTAACTTCATTTCCTCTTCCTCTTCCAGATAACACCATTTGGAGTTTGATTCCCCACCATGATCAGCCATCAATTTTTGTGGTATTGATCCTTCCCCCAGCTTTTGAGGGTGGACTCTGACTGTCTAAAGCCCAAAATTCTATCCTGTCCCATCCCTCTGGCAACTATGATTTGATTTATGATGGAAGAAGCCAAATCAAAACCAATAAAATCTCTGGAGAATTTTTCTAGGGTTTCTGAGACGAAAGAAGTGTCTCTCAACTCTTTGAGATCCAGTCCTTCTATGATCTGTGCGGTGTGAAGATATGTAGACTTGGACAACTTCTTTGCTTACTAAAACAGAAGACCGTGGAACTGCCAATGGGAATTCATTTGAAGCCCGAGGAGGTTGCTGATTCTATGGAAGGCAGAGAATAAATACAGAAGGGAACTAAGCTGGTCCTTGATGGCACTAGATCACACTGTACCTGAAGCTCGCCCTGCCCCTGGCCTTCTCAGTGATGCAAACTTATGCGTTTCTTCATTCTTCAAGCCAGTTTGAATTTGTTTTCTGGTTGCAGTACAGGAGAAGACTCTTGAGAGTCCCTTGGACTGCAAGGAGATCAAACCCATCAATCCTAAGGGAAGTCGGCCCTGACTATTCATTGGAAGGTCTGATGCTGAAGCTCCAGTACTTTGGCCACCTGATGCAAAGAGCCGACTCACTGGAAAAGACCCTGATTCTGGGAAAGATTGAAGGCAAAAGGAGAAGGGGGTGGCAGAGGATGAGATGGTTAGATAGTGTCACCATCACAATGGATATGAATTTGAGCAAACTCAGATAGATAGTGAAGGACAGAGGAATCTGGTGTGCTACAGTCCATGGGGTTTCAAAGAGTTGGACATGACTTAGCAACTAAACAACAATACACTTTACATGGTAAGATTCCTAACTCACTATTTCGTTTTGCCAAGTTGATGATGACATGTTAATATACTGGGAAAGTGAGGTCATACGGTGGGTTTCTGATTCACTGTTTTATTTAGTATGCTGTTTTTGATCAGCATGAATACCTTCTTAAATCATTTTCTTACTAGTCCACTGTCCAGACTTTGCAACACAGATCAGGCACCACCTTCCCTATGAATTCATTCTGAGCAAGAAGTACAAACAGTAGATTTTCAGATCTATTGAGGCGGCCCCAAGTAGTGGATAAAAGCATATGTGCTATGTTAGACAAACATGATTTTGAAAGCTGACTCTGTAATCTACCAGCTGTGTGACTTTGGACAACTTACCTAAACCTTCTAAAGCATTTCACTCAATCTCTAAAGAATGCTGTTAAGAACAGCATCTTACCTCAGATGACTTTTGTGAGGATGAAATGAGATAATTCATGGTGTGTGACACAGAAGACCTGCTCAGTAAATGCTGGGGCTGTTGTTGTTAGGTTCTTAATACTTATCAAGGAACTCACTTTACCGAGAGAGCCCAGTACATCTAATCTGCAGCTATTAGCCCAATAAACATTTGCTATGTGAGTAATTAAAAATTTGATGAATAGATGGTTGAAGGCACACATGAGTGAATTAAAATATAATGCAATGAAAAAATGAATGAATGCATAAACGAGTGAATGGGAGATGGAAAGTGAGAAGCAGGGCCACGAGTGGAGGCGCTGGGCCTGCGGATGAGAAGGAGGGCGAGGGGAGGGGCACTGTGTTCCCGTGATCTGAGCTCCTGTGGGGCACGATGCCCTGCAGCGCCATTCCTTTTTGCCTCTCATTCCTGCAGGTCATCTGTCGGAGGTTTCTGACGGGCAGCTTTACAGACAGCCATAGAGCAGCACTTACGGCCAAAGTCATCGTACGCTGGGAGCCGCGGTGTCGGGTGTACACATCATTTTCTTCCTTTTCTCTGGGTTCCAGTCCCTCAGCACACAGGTGGAATTCACATAGATGGCTCAATTCCTTCTAACAGCTCCCCATAGGCTCTGAGCTAAGGGCGTCCCTGGTAGCTCAGTTAGTAAGGAATCTGCCTGCAATGCCAGAGACCCAGGTTCGGTTCCTGGTTTGGGAAGATACCCTGGAGAAGTGATAGTCCACCCACTCCAGTATTCGTGGACTGCCCTGGTGTCTCAGCTGGTAAAGGATCTGTCTGCAATGCGGGAGACCTGGGTTTGATCCCTGGGTTGGGAAGGTCCCCTGGAGGAGGGCATGGCAGCCCACTCCGGTATTCTTGCCTGAATCCCATGGACAGAGGAGCCTGGCAGGCTGCAGTCCACGGGGTCGCAGAGAGTCAGACACGACTGAGTGACCAAGCACAGCACAGCAGGCTCTGAGAAAAAGTCAGAGGACTTCCAGACTCAAAGGGCCAGCAGGAATGAGTGGGATAATATGGATGTGTAGTGAGTATTCACTTTGGCCCGGGCCTAAGACTTGGCTAGGACAAGCAAGTTCACCATCCTGAATGGTGCACCTCATCCAAACTTCACGATTGTATGTGGCAGCAACGCTATGCAGCAGCAGAGACGCATCAAGACTGCGCTGCTACACGTCTACAGGCTAGGAAGCAGCATCGGCAGGATTTTAACCCAGGCGAAATCACACGTGGAATCTCTGTGCAAAGGGCTTTAGACTTCATCACGCTCTACCTTGTGTCAATTCCTACAGCATTTGAAGCTATAAACTTACTTTTCCTTCTGCTTCCTTCAGAACTCTGAAAAATGCCCTGTGCGGAAGTGAGTTTCTTGAAACAAAATTCTTTAACCATGGACACGTTAGAGACACTTGAAGAAAATTTTAAGAGCTCATATTCATAGATTTTTTTTTTGAAAATACGTTTTTAAAAATTTCGCCGTCTTATTCTATTGATCCTGACTAGTCAGTGGACAGACACGTGGACTCCTGTTTGGATGTGGATTTCAAGGGACCACGCGGCGCTCTTGGTACCAGGAATCTGAACCACCAGTCTGGCTGTCACAGCCAAGTTTGGCCAGCCTGGCTTTAGCCGTAATTCTGTTTTAGACACACTTCCATGTCAAACTGGCTGAGGAGTTAGTTATGCCATTTGCTAGGACCCAGCCCCCAGCTTCTCAGAGCAGAGTTCAGAGAAGGGATCTGGAACTGAGAAACAATAGCTTAATAAATGGCACGTTCGTAACCCACAGAAGTTCTCATAATTCTGGGAGAATAATTGCAATCCAGAGATGGGTCCTGGGCAGCCACGTTCGTATTCTGTGTGTTTGGTCTCCACTGGACTGAGAATGTCTGACTCACGGGAGACCATCGCACTCTGCTTCTCCAAAGCTGGCACCGAGGGGTGGCAAATGAGATCCTGTCACTGAATCCATAGCATTAACATTGGGGGCAGCTGTATTCCAGCAAACAGATTAAGTGCAGAGGAAAAGCTACTCTCTGCAGTGATCATAGTCCGGGTAAGGAAAGCAAGGTAGAAGTGAGATGAAAGAACTGAGAAAGAGAGAGAGAGAGAATCCAGATGGCTGTCTAGGTCTTGAATTCAGGCTCTCTCTAAGAGCTGGCTGCATTCTCATTTTCTGTGTTCCCTGAGACACCCCCCACCATTAGAAAACGTAACTAGACATTTTGCACCAGCTGAATAAGTTGTTTTTCATTACTCACACCCTAAAAACACAGAATCATAGAACAACCAAATCTTTCTACTTCTCAGAATAAGATTTAAATTCTTTTTGAGGCAATATGGCTTACAAATAACACATAAATAATTTACTGGTCAAAAACATAGTTGGCCAACTTCCTTGAAAAAAGACAAGAAATGCACAGAGCTATTTATTCATTGTTTCAGCAACAAGTGACAATAAGTATTTCTGAGTTGTCTCCCAGCTCTAATTTCTTTAAATTTTTTTTTCTTTATAACTTATAATTGGTAATTAAAAAAAAAATAACAGTAGTTGTCAGGAAAATGAGAGGAGGAAGAAAGTCAGAATTCAAGAGAAAAACTACTATAAGTCAAGAAGATAAATGGCCATTTTGAGGAGAATAAGACACACTTCAGGAATTGTGTTACCTTGGACAGGACACAGGAAAGGGGCCTCCGGTGATGACCTCACCCAAAGCTAAAGTGAGGGGGGAACTATGGACTGGGAGGAGGAGAGAGCATTCTTTGGTTATCAGAGAGAAACTTAACTCACACCAGCTTAATAAGGCAGTTTCAAAAGTTTTTGGTTTTTTTGTTTGCTTCCCACTTGGGTCTGGGAAGAGTGCAGCTAGTCAAGTTTTAGGCATGGCTGGATCCAGGTAGTTGAATAATGCCACCTGGAGCCATTCTTTGTACCTCTTATTCCACTTTTGTTTGCACTGGCTTCATTCCCAAGCAGACTATTTTTTAATATAAGATGCTGCCAGATTTAGCAAGTAAGAATATAAGACACCTAGATCAATTTGAACTTCAGATAAACAACAAAATTTTTTTTTTTGAGATTAAGTATATCCCATGCAATATTTGGGACACACTTATACTACAAAGTTATTCATTATTTGAATTTAAGGGGGAATCAGGTATTTTACTGGGGCTTCCCAGGTGGTACTAGTGGTTAAGAAGCTGCCTGCTAGTGCTGGAGATATAAGAGACCTGGATTCGATCCCTGCGTCAGGAGGATCCCTTGGGAAAGGGCGTGGCTTCAGGAGGATCCCTTGGAAAAGGGCGTGGCAACCCACTCCAGTATTTTATTGGTCAACCCTCCTCACATGAGGTGGCAAAGATGACTGCCAGTACTTCTAGACTTATATTCTATGTTCTATTATGTGTCCCTTTGGAACAGTCCATGAACCAATCACTGTGGCTTAAGAAATGGAATAATCTGATGAGCCAGGCATGGTCTGTGGCATGAAGACAGAAAAGATGTGGGAACATAATAGCTGTCCCTGGGAAAACAACAACAACAACACAGACTTACAAATGGTCGGAGTGGAATATGGAAACAACTTGAGTCCAAGCTCCACTGAGCAGATGCAACAGTGAAGCCTGGAGAGCCGCTTTACTTCCCCAGACAGCAGTCGTGGGGGAATCCAGGCTGCAACATCCGCCTCCCACCTCCTTACCACCCAGCCTCTTCCCAGGCATCCTTGTGGCCACTGCCATCCAGATAGCCACTGGATAAGTCAATTAGCACCCACGAGGGCTTCCCCCCTCTCTTCTCTGTATTCAAAGTGAACAGGTAAAAAGGAAATGCTTGTCAAAACAGATCTCTATTTGGTTTTCTCCATCTGCGGGACAATTTCTGTAACGTGTCAATCACTTTGTTGCAAAATAGCCCTTCCAACGCACAATCCACATTTTCTGATGACACCAGCCTGTCAGTCACTCACTACATCAAAGCCAAATCTCATGCCAAGCAAAGACCAGTTTGTCAATCACTTTGCTTGCCACACATCTGCCATAATCACCTGCCAGCCTCAACTTTCTACTCTCAAATGGACGGGGTCTAGTTAAGCTGGTTTGTGTCTCCTAATTGAGCTTCTTTTAGGACTGGTAGCTCAGCAACTAATAAGTCATTTTCCACGACAACTGGCCTAAATTCCATAGCTTTCTTGACCATTGCCATTTGTTAGAAAGTTGTTTCCCCTCAAGTGGCAAAACAGCAGATGTGAGATTTATTTATTGCTGAAGTGTCCTATCGTTTCTAATGAGAAGTATTTTCCTGCTGTTTAAAAGCAAACACAGGTTACGTGGTCAGATAGACATAACTCTAAATAATTATAAAATGTCTTGAAATTTTACTCCACAGTTTCAAATTCTCCATCATCGGTAGCATGAGATATCTGAAGAGGCTGATAAGATAAATACGCAGCATTTACTGGGTTGTAAATTACTCCACAGGCACCTGTTGGGAGTGGGTAACTCGGAGGTCTCAGAGGTGCTGAGGCGCTTCCGTCGCGTCCGACTCTTTGCGACCCCGTGGACTGCAGTCCGCCAGGCTCCTCTCTCCAGGTACGAATACTGGAGTGGGTTGCCACGCCTTCCTCCAGGGGATCTTCCTGACCCAGGGATCAGACACGAGTCTCCTGCACGGCAGGCAAAGGCTTCACTGCTGGTCACCAGGGCAGCCCAATACTGGGAGGTTAAGCGAAGTGAAAGCCGCTCAGCTGTGTTGGACTCTTTGTGACTCCATGGACTGTAGCCTGCCAGGCTCCTCTGTTCATGGAATTCTCCAGGCCAGAATCCTGGCATGGATAGCCAGGCCCTTCTCCAGGGGATCTTCCTGACCCAGGGATCAAACCCAGGTCTCCTGCATCACAGGCGGATTCTTCACTGTCTGAGCCACCAGCTTATGAACAGAATATAACAAGTGCTCTCATCCTAAAGGAACTTAGTTTGGGGGAGAGAATTGGCAACAAACTCTCAATCCATTTAAAGAATACAGGCAGAACTGCCATATGACCCAGCAATCCCACTCCTGGGCATATACACCGAGGAAACCAGATCTGAAAGAGACACGTGCACCCCAATGTTCATCGCAGCACTGTTTATAATAGCCAGGACATGGAAGCAACCTAGATGCCCATCAGCAGACGAATGGATAAGGAAGCTGTGGTACATATACACCATGGAATATTACTCAGCCATTAAAAAGAATTCATTTGAATCAGTTCTAATGAGATGGATGAAACTGGAGCCCATTATACAGAGTGAAGTAAGCCAGAAAGATAAACACCAATACAGTATACGAACGCATATATGTGGAATTTAGAAAGATGGTAACGATAACCCTATATGCAAAACAGAAAAAGAGACAGAGATGTACAGAACAGACTTTTGGACTCTGTGGGAGGAGGTGAGGGTGGGATGTTCTGAGAGAATAGTACTGAAACAAGTATACTATCAAGGGTGAAACAGATCACCAGCCCAGGCTGGATGCATGAGACAAGTGCTCGGGGCTGGTAAACTGGGAAGACCCTGAGGGATGGGATGGGGAGGGAGGTGGGAGGGGGGTTCAGGATGGGGAACACATGTAAATCCATGGCTGATTCATGTCAATGTATGGCAAAAGCCACTACAATATTGTAAAGTAATTAGCCTCCAACTAATAAAAATAAATGGGAAAAAAAATAATAAATAAAGAATACAGGCACTTCCTTGGCGGCCCAGTAGTCAGAACCCAGTGCTTTCACCCCCATGAGCTCTGGTTTCATCCTTGCTCAAGGAACTAAGATCCTACCTGTCACGCTTCATGGCCAAAAACAAAAGAGTAAACAGTGTATAAGAGAAATACAATAATAAATACAAATAAGAGAAAACAATAGAGGTGATAAGAATTTTAAAAGGTATCAAAATACAGTCATGACTGGTATAGGGGACTTTGTTCTTTCTTTGGGGGCTCAGCTTCTAATTTCCCTCCCTAGTTTTGGAGAAATTCCCCATTGCTTACAGCACATGGGGGACATCATCCCTTTATCTTCTATTCTGGAAGCTGAAGTGTTGGACCTTGACTCTGCAGACCCTCTGCCAGCCACAAGCTCACAGTTTGACCAATCAGATGTGTTCACCCTGCAGTGTTGAATCTACAGCTGTGAGAACAGTTGAATCAACTCAAAGCAGCTGCATCTGTGTCCACAGGCGACGGTGGTAATACCTTGGGTGGGTTGTCCCTATTTGAAGAAGAATGTCAGGATTCTTGCCTTCTGGCCACTCCTGGATTTCCATGGCTCCAACCAGACCCTCCAAGCTCTTTATAGTTTGGAGTCTCTCTGATTAACTTCAAAAAAGTTTTTAAAGACTTTCAGAATTATTTTTTGTTTTCTGTAACCTATAACCATGGAATTTTTAATCAGCATAGACATAAGATAAAGATCTTCTCACTCTGCGCAGCGATAATTTGGGAAGGCTCCACAGAGAATAAGAATGGTAAGTAGTCTTTGCGCAAGTAAAGACCAAGGGAACAGGTGTTCCACACTGAACCGCTGGTTCAGAGAAACAGAAGAAGTCTAGCACTGAAAACAAATTTTAAATTGATAAAGGAAAAGCTTTATCACCCTCATCATGTTACCTTAAAGGAATAACACTGTGACCAGCAAACAGTAGCATTTAATCAAAATGTTGAATGAATGAATGGCAATGGAAAGAAAAGACGCCTTGGTGAATCTGGCTAAACTGGAGACTCCTGGCAGTTTGGTAAGAGATCAGGCTCTAACATTAGCTCAAGGAATTTCTGTAAAGGACCTAAAAATTAGCCGTGGCTCTTTCTAATTTTATATCAACTTTCAGCATATTGTAAGCAGGATATACACCAATACACATTAAACGACAGATCAGAGCTCTCCAGATTTCTGCACAAAGGGCGTGCCTGCAGAGTCACTGGAAGAGTCATCACACTTGCGGTCTTGCCCGGTGGGAGACAGTCTCAATCTGGAAGTTTCTTTATA
The DNA here is from genome assembly GCF_910594005.1 of Cervus elaphus. Taxonomy (NCBI): domain Eukaryota; kingdom Metazoa; phylum Chordata; class Mammalia; order Artiodactyla; family Cervidae; genus Cervus; species Cervus elaphus. The sequence goes on along the minus strand of NC_057837.1, from coordinate 79,640,296 downwards.
CTGAAAGGAACTGGTTATGAAGCACCCTTTGACTACCACAGGAGAGGCAACTGAGCAGAGAGAGAAAGCGCTCAGGGGGAGAAAGAGAGATGATGGTCTGTCCAGCAGATAAGAGCCGTCCGTGCGTGATAAGGAGCTGGTGGTAGGCATTTGCAGAGCATGCCATGGGACGTTTCTTTGGTTACACAGCTGTTCTGGACTTGAAGGTGTGTCTCTTGAGCAAGGCAGTCAGGGAATTCCCTGTTGTTAGTAATCAGTCTTCTAACATTGCAGAGAAGACTGCTCTGGTGTGGGAGCTGGATAATGGAAAATGTAAGCCAAGAGCCAGGATAACTCCATTAGATACATTTGGATAGTGGTTTGACCCATTTCATAGTGGGGAGCAATTAGAAGTTAATATCTGAACCCACTCTACGTTGCTTGCGGTGCAGCAGACTTTTATTACATTCTTCATTGTGCATTAGGCTTTGTTCTAAGGACTTGACATACATCACCTCATTAAATCTTTGCAACAACTTGTGAAGGTAGGTGTTGAATGGTAGGTATTGATCAGAGGAGGAAAACTACTGCTTTGGAGAAGGTATTAGGTCTTATTAAATGTGAAATGTCTGGGGTCACTAAGACCTTGTGGAGAGAAAAACAAGACAGAGGGGGGAAAATATTTACAAAATTTACATTCCAGTAATTACACAATGGTGTGGGCCGAGGAGAAAGTATGACAGAACGCAGCCCGGAGTCCAACGAGGGCTGTGCCCCTTTGCTCCACTTCCAGCATCATTGCCCCAGAGCTCTTTCTTTGTGTTAATAACACTGCAACAGCAAGAGATACACAAACGAGGACAGAGTAATAAGAGAGCCACACACGATCTAGTTATTTCTTCACTGGGAAAGGTCCACAGGTGTTGGTAAACTCTTGTACAAGAGGAAAAAGAATGACATCACAGACAAAACACATGAACACTTGGAAGCTCTGAGCGCAAGAGAGAGTCTCTGTAGAACTGTTGCTTTCCCCGCTGGAGATGGAGCGGGACGCTATGGCCTTTGCCCGCTCACCATTCCCCTGCCTGCCTTTTGTCTGTGCAAAACTTCAGTCAAAGAATAAGTTTGATCAAAGAAATGAGACATGCTGAAACAAGGAACACAGTCAAAGGAGACTAAATAATAATAATGCAGTCATTCAGCTTCGTCAAGGACCTTTAATTCTTCCTCAAGGGCTGTAGACAATGTTCTGAGCCACATCCTGTGAGCTGTCTTAGAGATACCAGAACCCCCAGGTGGAGAAGCTAACTATGTGATGAAAAGGCTGTACCCGAGGCATGAGGGGCCACGATGCCACAGTCAGTGAGAAGTGACTGCAAAGAAACGGGGACAAATAACCTTGGAACTGAAGATGAACTGTGCCTGAAACAAACAAGATGACGCTGGTCAGACCACCAATGACCAATTTGAAGATGACTGTTAGAGATGGCTGTGCTGCTTCTGCATGTAGTACATCACTCCCCCACCCCCACATCCCCACTCCCCCCTAAACCACCCCCCCACCCCCACCACCTGGTGACCGGCCTCTGAAATAAAGCAAGCTTTCCTTTCCACCAACCTGGCCTGTTTGTTGGCTTTTGAGCCATGAGCAGCCGGGCTCCACACATACCTTTCGGTAACACATGACTCTAATTCAAATCAAGGCCGATCATAAAGCCATTGTGCGTGGCCTGCTCTCCCTGTTGGTGTCACCGATTAGAACAGGCAAAGGTTGAATTCTCCCTCCCCTGGACCTCTACATGAATCTGGATGTGGAGCAATATGTTCAGGTTTCTCTTCCTAACGAGGGTGATTGGGAGAAGAGCAGAACTTACACAAAGGGGAGTCAAGAATGAATATTATTACTCATCTCATTTTATAGATGAAAAAATAAGGCTCAACAAGATTATATAATTCTCAAAAAAAAAAAAAAAAAAAGAAAGCTAGTAAGCAGCGGAGTCAGGATTTAAAATCAGATCAGCCCGACTCCACAGCTGGAGATCGTTTCTGTTGTGCTGTGTGCAAACGACTGCGAGCTGTTTACCAATACGAGTTCCTCCCTAGCTGCCCCACTCGTTTTAAGACAATGGAATGCCCGGATTTTGGTGGAGCACACGGTTGCCCAACTTGAGACATCTCCTAACTTCCCTGGTCGCTGGTTATGGCCAATCAGGTGAATTCGGGTCAATGGGAAGTGGACAGACGCGATATGTGCTACTTTCAGCTTATGCCCACAAAAGAGGGTGTGTGTACTTTCCCCTGGCCTCTTTGTCCTTTCCTAGTGGCTGCGGAGGGACAGGCCAAAGATGAATGTCAGTGTCGGGGATGTTGCTCTTGTTGTTCTGTCGCTAAGCTGTGTCCACCTGTTTGCACCCCCATGGACTGCAGCACGCCAGGCTTCCCTGTATTGAATATACATAGAGAAAAATATACTTCTATTTTGTAAAGCCTCTAAGACTTTGGGCCTCTTTGCAAAAGCAGCTTAGGCAGTATCCTAACTGAGGCATAATATGATGTCTACCCAAGGATTTTTACCACTTTTGTATGAGGAACTGCAGGTTCCTATCAAAACTCATTTAATATTTCTTATAGTTTGATATAAAAGTATATGATATATTACATATAGTAATGTTTAAGTGAAGAGTTTAGACACTACCTAATTTTTATTTCTGTTGATTTATTCTTTATGTTATTTTTATGAGGACTTGAGTTAAAGAATCATTTTGAAACTTTAGTTTTATCTCTGTCCTTGGTAGACCTAATAGACCAGGGTTCATAACTCATAAACAGGGTTCTAAAGACCAAGCCTCAGCAAACCAATCTGGCCACCATCTGTTCTTGTAAATAAAGTTTTACTGAAACACAGCAAGGCCTTTGCATATTGTCTATGGCTGCTTTCTGCTACAAGGACAGAACTCAGTAGCTGCAACAGAGACTGTATATAGCCCACCAAGTTTAAACTGTCTACTACCTAGCCCTTTATAGAAAAGTTCTCCTATCCTTGCAATAGATAAATATTACAGGGGTGTGATGCTTGCTGTGGAAAGTCCAGGTGAGCTCTGGATACTTTTCCCGTTTAGAGGTGACACACGCCTCAGCAGTAATTATCGTGGTAGTTTCTTAAATGTGAAAATCTATCAGAATTTTCACAAGTGGGTGGCTGCCCTCACTTGAGTAGTTTCCTTCAGAAAATATCTTTTGGAGCAATTTGTTATTTTTGAATTTTTTATTTCGTGTGAATGGAGAAAGGAGTAGAGTGAAGATAGAACGCCAGATGGGAGTGGTTTTCTCTCTCTCCCAGGCACAACACTGGGCACTGGAATTTCAGATGGAAAAGCCTGATGGGTTTTATATAACTGCCATGCTCTTCGCTTCTTGCATATGCAGCATAAAGGAAAACCATGATGTTATCAGATTTCGTACAAGTTGGTGAGCGCTTGGGGGATGGGTTCGTGACTCCAAACTGCTTCCCCGAGTCGGCACAGATTGGAGTGTCTGAGGGGACACGCGTGCAGAAGGGATGTGGTTTGCACTCCCAGGGGCCTGTGGGGCAGGGAGCCGGGTGTGTGGGGGAACCACACTTCCCATCGCCTCCGCACCTGGACTGTGAATCCAAGAGGACCTGGGGCGGGGGAAGCGAGAGGCAGAGACTGTAAATATTATTCAAATAAAAAAAGCGCAAGGTCAGGAAGCAACAGAGCGCCGAACGTGGTTTCCTTTCTGTCCTTTGGAGAAGGGGAAGGGAATTGCCATCTCGCTGGCTTCCTGGCCCTTGCACTTGGCTGCCCCGTTGGAGATGCTCACACAAGATGCTGCAATCCGATGGCCACTCTGAAGGTAAAGTCCTTCTCCATGCCCTATGTCGTCAGAGGCCAGTGAGAGCCCTGGTCCCACTCCCTCCACACTGGGCCCCAGGCTGATGGAGCAGCAGGGGGATAAAGAGGTCAGTTCTTAAAAGATGTTGCCAAAGTGACAATTGTCATTTTTGCTCATGTGTGATTGGATAAGGCAGGTCCCATGACCAGACCGAACAGTGTCATATTCTTCCAGGGGAGCAAGACGCACATGTCTCTCTACTGGATCCTCTCCTCTACTGGATCTGCTATAATACTCACATATGGGGCTTTCTTGGCGGCTCAGATGGTAAAGAACCCGTCTGCAATGCAGGACACCCAGGTTCCATCCCTGGGTCGGGAAGATGCCCTGGAGAAGGGAAAGGCAACCTGCTCCAGGATTCTTGCCCGGAGAATTCCTTTGACAGTGGACCCTGGCGGGCTACAGCTCACGGGGTCATAAAGAGTCAGACACGACTGAGCAACTAACATGTCTCAATACTCATCTAAGTCACCGTATGATAAAGGAAGCTGACCCACAAATACAAGCTTGTCCTGTCCGTCACAAATACCCAGATGGTGGCCCAAGATGTGAAATCAGGTTTTACTCTAATTCTCTCTCACTGTTTCTAAAGTGATACACCTGTTTCCCCAGGTAGCTGTGAAAGGTTGAATTAAAATGTTTACACACGTTATTACAAGATAAAGGCCCCCCACCTCAAAGAGGCTAAATCAGGATAGTGTTAGCTGCCTGCATCCCACTCCCTGAATTATTTTCTAGAGGCTTAACAACGCATGGAAGAAAGGGACAGTCTGAACCGTGGTTCTGTGTAGGCCAGGCCCTGGGCTCGGTGCTCCGTAGACCGAGTCACACGGACGCTGTACAGAAAATCTTATGAGAAATATGTTGCTGCCCCAACTTTATGGAGATTGAAGCTACAGCTCAGAGTGGTTAAATAACTTGCAAAATGCCGCCCAGCGAGTATGCAGCCTGCTCAGTGAGCACCTGTTGGCTTGTCCCTGAAGTTTCCTCCCTTGCCTTTCTGGAATATTGGAGGAGATTCCTGCTGCTCCCAGTGTGGGGAGAAGGGGGAAAATACAGAAGAGACTCTGAATGTCCAGAGTGTTGCTCTTACTTATTCTGATGATTCCTCCTGCTGTAAGTGTAAACACTGATTAAAAATATTAGGTAACCCAAACATAATTAGAAAGGCGTGTTTTCTGGGGAAGGTGGGTGGTAATACCATGGAAAGCACTCCCAAGCCTACAGTAAACAAGTTTGGGATGAAAAATAACTTTAGATGCTTTGCGCTGTTGCTCATTTCCATCAGCAAACATAATAAAATAGAGCTACACAACCATCTGTATGTCCTACGTAAGAGAATAACTGCGTGTAAGTAGATAACCCATAGACAATGTACTTGCATTTATATGTTTATGCATCTAGTTTACCTGCCTGGAAATGAGGTTGGCAGGTAAATCTTGTGGGCTTTCTTTTTTTTGTGCGAGTGGTTTCTGCAGTTTTGTTGATAAGATCAAGCTGTCTGCTGTCTCCTCGACAGGAAAATGGGCATAGTTCAGTCTAGAACATAAGTCTTTGTGAGAAGTGAGTCAGATATATGGCTGGTGATTGTGAAGATGCCGCTTCGAGAGGGTAAGTGCAGCACAAACCCTTGGATATGGGCTAAACGGCGGTGGTCCCAGGTAGAGATACCGTCTCTGAGTGATTCTCTTCCAGCCTCCCAGACCTCCAAACCTCCAAGCCAGAATTCGAATGTTTGTCCTGGAAATTCCCTGAGTTCCTTGATTACAGCAGAACCCGCCTCATGGCGCTCACATACGCCATTCTCTGGCTCACCTCCATCCCTGAACTTGGCTCAGCCCTGGTCCTCCTTCAGGCGTTATTGTTATACAGGGTTTTGCAACCGTGACACTATCACTTGTTGAGCTGGATAACTCCGGTTCTGGGGGTCTGGTGGGGCTCCCCTGGGCCTCACGCGATCTTTGGCAGCGTTAGAGCCTCTCTCCTCTAGACCAGCAGCATCTGTCTTCTCAGAGGTGAGAACCAAAGATGCTCAGTCCTGTCCAACTCTGTGACCCCGTGGACCGTAGCTCCCCAGGCTCCTCTGTCCATGGGATTCTCCAGCCAACAGTCCTGGAGTGGGCTGCCATTTCCTCCGCCAGGGGATCTTCACGACCCAGGGATCGAACCTGCAGCTCTTGCATCTCCTGCATCGGCAGGCAGATTCCTTACCTCTAGTGCCCCCTGGGAAGCCAAGGATGTCTCCAGACGTTGCCAAACGTCGCTGCGCTGGGAGTCTTGCTTCACTCTGTGAGCGCCGCTACCCCACGAGCTGCATTCACGCAGGGAGCCTGCCGCCACGCCCAGAGCCTGGTCTTGGAAGGGGACGTGGGTCAGCCTGGATGTGGCAGGCTCTCGGGGCGCGGTTGGGTGGCAGAGGATGGAGCACTCGGACATTTCTTCCGGCTTGGAAAGGAAGAATAACTTGGCTTTGCTGAGTGACCTAGAAAGACTCCTTTATGCCCTTACTTCACGTGAAATGTGATTCTCACGGAGCACACCCCTGCAGTCTGATATGTGAAATCGCCCGTTAGAGAATGCAGCAATGCTACGGTGCAGACTCCTGGGATTTCCAGAAAGAAGCCGTGAGTCTTGATTTTTTCCCCCCAGGGTCTGGCTTAACACCAAGGCACTGGAGTGAGACCGGCCATAGCCCAGAGATTCATTTCTCCCCAGTTTCCCTGAGTACGGCCTTAGAAATATTATTTTTTGAAAAATGACCTAAAGCTTTCCTAAAATCCTCAGGAATGACACCTGCGGGGAGCATCTGAAAGACTTCACATTCATTAACTAAACCTTCTTGTTAGGTTATCTTCCCAGAAATGCATTTGACAGTTAATGAAGTAGAAAAGATGGCAGTCGGAGAAAAAAATAAAATTCTGTCAGATTCCGGAGCTAGAACAGGGAGCTGGAAAAGCGGGAGCCTGGAGAGACGTCGATAGATCAGCACCCCACACTGAGTGTTTTATTGCCGGCTACGCTGCCTCGGATCAGAGCCGACTGCAAAGTTCAATTCCTGCCTGGCTCTCTCTTCAGATCCGAAGGCCGTACGTAAGTCAGGGAACCTGGATAAGGTGCTTGTCAGGGCAAAAGCAGCAGGGATACGGGGCTGACTGGCAGAGATGTGCAACAGTGATCAGAGAAGAGAAAGAAAAAGGAAAGACATGTTCAAAAATATTTGGACTGCTTTAGACACCTTTCCCCTTTTCCACCGGATTGCAATTTAGCCCAAACCTTGCTTGAATGCTCAGAAGGCAAAACCAGCCTGCAGGCAGTCGAGTGAGCAGACTTTCTCTGAAAACATTCAGTTTTAAATGACCTTGTGGGATGTTATTCATTTCCGGTTTCCTTCTCGTCTGCCCGCTGCCCTCTGGGCATTCAGAAAAGGACCGGGGACGAAGGAAAAGCGGGGGAGGGCATGCTGGGGTACACCCCTGCAGTTGCCAAAAGTATTATTTGGTGAATTCAGCTCAGTCCAGCCTTCCTGAAGTTGGGCAAACCTGTTTTCTTCCCCATGATGTATCACTCAGAAACACCAACTGCAAGGGTTTCTTGTGTTCTCACAGAAAAGGGAAGGAAACAGCTGGTAAATGTTTCACAGATGGCAAAGCTCTTGGCACCTCTCTCAAGAGAGGGCCACCCATGCAGATGGCTCATTATTTTAACATTTGGATTTTCATCTTATTAAAACATCTTTTTTTCCCTGGTTTTATTTAGCATCATAAATTCTCTTACACTTTAGCAAGCAACTAAGCGATCTGAGGACGCGCAATCTAAGGAACATCCTTTGGCTAAAACATAGATTGGTAACATCATTATTCCCAGCTCTGATCTCAACATGATGGGTTTCAATCTGATTAAAAATTCCAATGAAAGGGAAAGCTCAGAGTAGTGAATTTATCAAGCAAAAGTCCATGAAGTCCATATAGTAGCTGAATTATTCAGCAGAACGATAAACCGAGTGAAATTGGGGGAAATAGTTTTATTCAATGCATAAAATCCCTATTACTATGCAATATGCATATATAAAAATAGACAAATGCACGCTGGGTGTAGATTCACAAACACACCCTTTCTACATATGTAGAGAGGCTTCTGTGCAACAGCCAGAATTTAAACCAAGCAATGCCAGCTCCCGGTAGAGCAGATAGCAAAGGGGCAAGATTTCAAAGGGTAGCTCTCTGCCCACTCAGACTTCAGCAAGACCTAAGCCGTGCCTTCTGGCCCAGCAGCTCCTTCTAAGCACAGAGACAGGAAGGCCTGCACACAAAGAACCAACACCCTCTCATGGCCCTAACTGTGTTGGGGAAGCAGGCCTCGGTGTTCTCCTTTCCAAATATTGCTCCCAAGGGCTGCCAAAAGTTGAGGTCACCTCAGCATCCCTAACTGTTGCACTGGGGTGTGGGAACTGTTGGAGCTGCAAAAGCAAGTGACGAAGCAATGTAATGAGAACCAACCAATCTCTTTAATGCGGTGAGACGCTGGCCTAAACACAGGACCCGTCACTGTGCTCCCGCAAATGGGCCTTATGGAGCGAGGTCTGCGCGTGCCGCGCTGTAAATGTTATTAGCAGTGGTACACAGTACACATTATGGATCCACGGAGCTCCAAGCCGCCGCACTTTTGGGGGTCAGATCTAAATCCCTGAAATGCTGAGAAAATGTTAATAGTTGCCAGCACCAAGCATGCATCAGCGGAGAATATACGTAGGCATCATAAATGGAGGCTCTCTGCTCATCAACTTGAATCACCTCTGGTACCTCTAGCCTGAAGCATTAGCTCACGTAATGTATTCTGTGAGCTGCTGGCTCGTCCATCAGATGGAGAGCAAGATGGCAGGTGCAGAGAGTGGAGTTTCACCAGCAAGAACTGGAAAGAGTGGTGCTGATTAGGCATGTCCAGAAAGCAAGGAGTTGTGGAGAAATGAGAGAAAAATGTTCTACCGTAATTCTCTGTAGGAGGATTTCTTCTTGGGGTGCCATGTTGCCTCATGGTTTATGGCGTCTGTAACACAAATTGCATTCACAAGAGCACATAGTCTTCGTGTAGAGCCTCCAGCTAGTAAACGTTATCCTTCTTTCCAGGCTCACCCAGTCTGGCTTCCCTGGAGGCTCAGAAGGTAAAGAATCTGCCTGCAGTGTGGGAGACCTGGGTTTAGTCCTGGGGTCAGAGAGATCCCTGCAGAAGGGAATGGCTACCCACTCCAGTATTCTTGCCTGGAGAATCCCACGGACAGAGGAGCCCAGCAGAGGCGGGCTGCGGTCCACGGGTTGCAAAGAGTTGGACACGACTGAGTGGCTAACACTTCCACTCTGATCACTCTAAGGCTGCAGTTCTTTAGAAGGGATCCCCAGGCCAGCAGCAGCAGTCCCACCCAGACCCACTCAGACCTCTTGAATCAGAAACTCTGCAGGAGGATCCCAGTAGCCTGAGTTTTAACAAGCCCTCCGGGTGATTCTGACGCATGCTCAAGTTTGAGAACCGTCGCTCTAAGGCATAATGGTTTGTCACTCCACCGGTGCCCAGGAATCTTTTAGGTGACAGACATCAAGTATGATTCCGGTAAAATCCTGGCAGCAGAATACATTTGTCTATTTAACTGCATGCAAAACGCTTGTCAAGAAGGATTCAGGGAGTTCTTTTTGCGAAGGAGGGCTTCCTCTCTCCTGCCTGCGCTCCATCCATCTCTTTGGAGACTGTACAGGCTTTCAATTCAAGCTCCCATCTTACAAAAGCCATTTTAAAGACACCCACCCCTGCCCTTTTCACTTGATATTGGCGCATAAGACAGAGGAACCCTGAAGCTGGTTTTCTGAGTCTAGCTGGAAAGACTGACAGATTTCATTACATTTGTCACAGGGTCTAAAAAATCCACGTGGGAGGAAATAATCCCACTTAGTAAAAACATCTCACTGTGCCTTTGAGTGGGGATGGAGGAGCAGAAAGAGTATTGTTCCCGGGAAAACTGCAAGGCATGTGACGTGTGTGTGCTGAAGTGTGATGACTATTCACCAGTCTCTGGTTTAGGTGGCTGAGAAAGCCCCCACGATACTGCATGGGGACTGGGATTTATATACATCTGTAAAATGGCCTAAGAATCAAAGGAGAAATGAATTTCCTGTGGCGCAGATGAGCTTCGTAAAATCACTCCCATCTGAGTACACCTCCTTCTCCTCCAGCACATTGAAAACCATTTGAATAATGCCCGTTATTCAGTTGCATTGTGTGCTCTGAAAGCCATTTAATGAAGGTAGACAGGCTTCCAAGAAGGTGCATTCTTTGACTAATGTAGATACTCCTGGAAAAATCTTTCCCCAACACGGAAGGCAAGATTTACTGAGTGAGTGGAAGAAGGGGTGCTATTAGAACGTCTTGTTTCACTCAATCAAATCGAATGGGAGTGACCTTGGGTTCAACTTGATCTATTCTGGGTGAACCTTACTCTATGCAATGTATGTACTGAAAAGCTACAAGTCAATCAAATTTTAGCAAATCAAACCGTCTTTCCATTGACTTCTGTTGCATTGTCGAAGTTGCTTTATCTTTCCGATTGATCCCAATTAGCAGTGGCTACCAGCTACAACCTTTCTGCTAAATAGTTAATAATCTATAATCTGACACTTTATTTTGTTTGAGGATGGCCACACCTATCTCAATAACATTTCATGAATATTTAGGAAAGTTATTTGTACAGGATATATATATATATATATGTATACACACACACACACACACACACATACATACATATATATACATATATATACACATACATAGAGAGGCGGTTTCCCAGGTGGTGCTTGTGCTAAAGAACCCACCTGCCAATGCAGGAGATTTGATCCCTGGGTTGGGAAGATCCCCTGGAAGAGGAAATGTCAGCCCACTCCAGTATTCTTGGCTGGAGAATCTCCTAGGAAGAGGAGCCTGGCGGGCTATGGTGCGTGGGGTCGCAGAGAGTCAGCTCGCACACACACATAAGGGATACATCGTCAAGAAAGAGTCGGAAGGAGAAAGTGCTGCTGGAGTGGTCTGGTCCAGCGTTTATAGACAGAGACACTGAGGCCAGTGCAGAGAGGACTGCTTATCATTTGGAGCAGGCGCTGGTCTCGGTCGGCTGGAACTGCCACGACAACATACCCTGGGTGGCTTAACCAACAGAAATTTACATTCTCACACTTCTGGAGGCTGGAGGTCTGAAACCAGGGTGCCAGTCTGGTGGGGTTCTGGCGGAAGTTCTCTCTGTGGCTTGCAGACGGCTGCCTTCAGTGCCCCTGGATGGGGCAGGAGAGGACAGAGGATTATAAAGTCACCGCCCTTGGGACTGAGGCTTCACCCTTATTGTCTTATTTAGCCTTATTTAGATCCTAAAGACCCTCTTTCTTCAGATACAGTCACATTTGGGGTTAGGGTTCAGTATGTAAATTTTAAGAGGATATATTTCAACTCATAAGCAATGCTCAGTAAGTAATAATCGGGTGTCCACAAATGAGAATATGACTTTACCAGCATAGCCAGAAAGAGAACCTGGGTCATTCTGGTATTTGGTCTCTTGAGCAAACCACACAGCTGAGAATTCCTAAGGAAACTTGCTTCCAATAATATCTTTAGAGCCCCTGTAAATTTATGTGTTGTTATCATTCCCTATCTGTCTGTTGATATCCTTATACTACAGTGCTCATTTCTAAAGAGTGAGTGTCTCAAAATGTCTCGTAGCTGAGTAATCTCATTTCTTTTCTCCTTTAGTCTTTTATTTTTTCCTTCTATTTTACTGGGCGTTCACCCTCCTGCAGGGGTCCTCACTTCTCTCAGCCAATCCGTACAGCTGTGAGTAGCTTCAGAGCTCAAGAAATATGTCGTGATTAACAGATTTTTCTAGAAGGCATTCAGGACTGAGGAATATAGAAAATAATAGACTGAATCCGATGAAAATTGTCAGTTTGCCGGTCACAGCAACAGCGTCACAACAGATATGAGTAACAGCCGACAAAGGGGGCAGGGACCTCACGCGGCTGACGCTCCAGGGAGCGCAGGATAAGCTGGGTCCGGGGCCCAGTCTCTGCCTCTGTCTCAGCTGTCTCCTCGGTGTCTCCCCCACTCTCAGGCAAGCTCCCCCCCTGGTGCTGCAAGATGTGTCCGTAGAGTCTGGAGCTTCACGCTTACTTACTCCTCCTATCCAGCAGAGGTGAAAGGCCAACCTCAAGATTAACCATTGCGATAACCCCAAATCCCAGGTTTGAATTTTATTGGCCTTAATCAGCCTGATTTGAGTCACAGGCCCCTCTCTTAACCCGTCCAGATGGAGAGGAAGAGAGAGTGTACGGTTGCCTTAAGATTTAAGTCAGGGGCCAACAAACTCATTCTGCAGAAGGTCAGATAGTAAACACTTAAGGCTCTGAAGGCCATGCTGTCTTCGTTGCAACTACTCAACATGGCCATTGTAGCCTGAAAGCAGCCAGAAGTGGTACAAAAATGAATGTATCTCTTCATATTTGGGCTGCAGGCCATAGTTTGATGACCCTGGCTTCAAGGAATCAGGTCCTAACACTGGGACAGACTCCTTGTAATCTTAAGTCCCCCTTGGCCAGTGGGATAGCTAGTGTAACCCTGGTAAGTCATGGATTCCAGATGGCCTAGTCCCTTTATAGAGGCTTATTCCAAGAGGCACAGTCTAGACATCAATTAGTGATTTTTTTAAAAAATTCCAGTCTTTTCTGAGGTCTCCCCCCCAAAATATTATAGGGCATTCAAGATATACAGAACAGCAGTTCTTGAGACCTATTATTGACTCCCCAATTCTCCTGTACTTCAGAATTTCCCGTATGACAAAGCCCCAGACTCATGGTCATCTCCAGCTGTACATCTTCCCTTCCTTCTCTCTGAGTTCCAGGTCTGTGTGGTCAGGACAGTATCTGCCTGTCTTTTTCTGAGTCTGTTTCTCTCTCTCTCAGTCTTCCCCATTTTCCTCAATCCACAGCTTCTTCTGTCTGCCCTTTTCTCAGTTCTGAATCACAAAGTATCTTGAACTTGGCTGTCAAAGATTCCTAAGATTGGGTGGTGGGCAGAGGAGGAGGAAGCAGGACTCTGATACGTGACTGTGTCTTGCTCTTGTCAGACTTGCAAATACAGAACCCGGGCTTCAGGATAGCCAGTGGTGAGCCCTTCGGAAGGGTTTATTATTGTCTTTGTTCAGTCGCTAAGTCATGTCCTCCCAACCAGCAACCACAACCCACCCACCCCACGCTGCAGCTTCCACGGCCTTCCTCAATCCCTCCGGAGCTCTCACGGGACCGCCACGCTTCCTGTTTTCTTCCCTTTCGCCTGTTTACTCCCCCGTTTAACCTGAACATCTCAGCTCAACAGCACTGCCTCCAGAAGGCCTTCCTTCGCCTCTTGAACTGAGTCAGAGACGCCAACCACACTTTCATGTAGAAAGTGTTCCTTTCTTCATAGCCTTTCAGAGTTTGCAGTGATGTTTCCTTTTTCATACATAATGTTCAGCTTCCCAGTTTGATTCTAAGCTTAATGAGGGCTCAGACCCTCATTTGTGTTGCATTCCCCAGCTCATAGGCCAATATCTGTATGGCATACCATGATTTTTTAAAATCATTGCCATATCTTGTGCTCAATAAGTACTTTGTTTGTTTGGGTAAAGACTCTGTCATGATCATTATTTGTTTATTCATTTCTTGGCCATGCCACACAGCTTTCGGGTCTGACTTCTACCAGAGATTGAAGCTGGTATTGAAAGCATCGGCATTGAAAGCATCAAATTCTAACCACTGGAGCGCCAGGGAAATCCCAATAAATACTTGTTCCTTTAACATGCAATATATTTTTCCAGTTTTATTGCGATATAACTGATGCATGACACTCTGTTACTTTTAGGTGAACAACATGATTTAATACGTGCAGATGTTGCAAAAGGATCGCTGAGTATGTTTAGTTAATATCTATCCTTTCACACAATTAAAATCATTTTTCTTGTGATGAGAACTTTCAGGGTCTTACTCTCTGAATAAATACTTGCTGAGTGAGTAAATGAGACATGGATAGAGCACCTCTCCCCACCCAGCCGACATCATCATCACACCAGTGGGAGAGCCGCGCACAGGTACCGTCTGCACCTCTGTGCCCTTCCTTCTAGTCCTGTTTCAAGTCTGGAGTGTGCCGTCACCATCTGAAGCCTGATGTGTTAGCTGCTCAGTCGTGTCCGACTCTTGGCAACCACACGGACTGTATGTAGCCCGCCAGGTTCCTCTATCCATGGGATTTTCCAGGCAAGAATACTGGAGTGCATAGCCCTTCCCTTCTCCAGGGGATCTTCCTGACCCATGGATGGAACCCAGTTCTCCTGCATTGCAAGCAGATTCTTTACCGTCTGAGCCACCATCATCTGAAGTACCTGCTCCTATTTTAGGAATCTCTGATGCCTTACCCCTTCTGCCCGCAACTTCAGAAGCTGAGGGTGAAAGCCTGGACTAGAGCCAGCTTTCCACAGGGAGGAGGAGGAGCTAGAGGTACCAAGAGTACCAGAGGGTCTGGAAGCGGAAGCTGGGGTGAGATCCTTGGGTAAATCTCCAATTCAAGGGAGGAAGGGACCCCGGGGCGTTAATCAGACAGAGTGAAGGTCTCAGAGCGACTGGGGCTTTCTTGTTGTTATTAAAATACTGGTTTGCTCAGTTTTCCTCTTGAAGGGGAACCTTTCCCTTGGCTTGAGCAAACGCTTCTTTCCTGCCACTTAAGCCACAAAGGCTCTTGTGTAGAGCTGTGGGCTGAAGGGTTTGGACTGTCTGATCACAGCTTGTCACCTGTAAGCCTGCTTGTTTGTTTGTTTAATCATTGCCCAGTTTATGAATCATTGTCTCTACTTGCTTCAGAAATACTTATTCTCTGCTTTTCCTTTTCGAGATTCAACTTGTGCTGGCTTTTTGTGTATCCCTTTAGTTTTTTATCTGCTTAAGGAAAAGGACACAAGTTCTTTGTAAACAACTATAAACATATGAAGTAGAAACTAAAAAGTGTTTCTGTAATTCACCTTTCAGGGATAACCAGTTTTTCCTCTATATCCTTCTACAATGTTAAGGCAGATACAAATCTCTTAGTAGCAGTATTATTTTTATACCAAATGTTGTAATGCCAAACACATTATTTTGAAATTAACTTTTTTTTATCATTACACTCTTATTTGCCATTTCATGTCTGGTCTGATTAACAAAAATCACTTATTCCACTCTAAGTTATGCCAGACAGTATTAGATACTTATCCCAGAAATGGCAGTGACATTGTTTTTAAATATTTCACTTTAATATGAAGTGATGATGAATGTCTTTGAACATATAGCTTTGTTCACCCAAGAAACCTGTCCACTATCTCTTCTCTCTATAAAGAAATGTGCCTGCTGAATACTAACCAAAGTCACAGCCAAAGGAAATTCTTTAATAATTACCACTGGTTCTTTGCGTTTTTGTTGTTGTTTAGTCGCTAAATCACGTCCGACTCAGTTGAGTATAGTTAAGTATTTGAGTATAGCTGACAGTAGCAATAATTTTAAAACAATGCAGTTTTTATGACACAAAAATTCAAAGGAAAGAACAACACAAAAGATCAGAGCATCTAGACATAGGTCCAAATTAAAAAAAAAAAAAAGAAAAGAAAAATCTGGGCTTCGCTGGTGGCTCAGTGGTAAAAAATCTGTCTGCCAGTGCAGGAGACACAGGTTCAATTCCTTGTCCAGGAGGATCCCACATGCTAAGCAGCTAAGCCCATGCTTAGTTTGAGCCTGTGTTCTAAAACCCAGGAACGGCAACTGTTGAGCCCAAGAGCTGCAACTGCTGGAGACCCCTAGCCCAGAACCTGTGCTCGCCACAAGAGAGGTCCCCACAGTGAGAAGCTGAGGACGGCAGCGAAGAGTAGCCCGTGACCGCCCCAACTAGAGGAAAGCCCACCCAGCATCAAAAACCCAGCACATCCGAAAATGAAAATAAATAAATCAAATTATTTTTTTAAAATCTAAGTAAGTATTACAAAAAGAAAGGAAAATGCAACAATACTTTGCAAGTGATAGTGGAATGATTAAATGGCAATTGGGATTAAAAAAAATCATTCATTCATTCACTTTTTCATCCAGCGTTGAGTTTACTTCTAAAAAGTACCATGTATCATTCCGAACATTGTGATGAAATACACAAAAGATGTTTTGGCTCTTACGGTCAATGTTTTATTAGGGAATAAGGAAAATAACAAAGAAGACAAGACAACAAATAGAAAGGAAATTTTGGCCACAGCGAGCTGACACCGTGCAAGGGACATTAAGGGGAAGAGTTTTCCAAGAGAGGAAATGGCTGGGGTGAAATCTTTGAGAGGAAACAGCACATTGATGTAACAGGGCGGGAGCCCCAAGAGCGCCCGGGAAAGCAGCACGGGTGGGACATGGGGAGGGGCGGGCGCTAGTCCACGTGCACCTGGAAGGGAGGTCGGTCATTTACTAAGTGGTTTGAGAAGCCATGGGGGGATTCGATCAGGGGAGTGGAAAAACACAACAAAGCTTTGTACGTCTTAGACACGATCATTCTTGTCCTGGGCTGGAAGTACCTGGGGCAGAATGGGGGGTCAAAGAGGAGGTGAGAAGTGTCCAGGTCCGAGAGCTGCCATCAAGGGCAAGTAACTGGACAAAACCACACATTACAGCTCCGCGGCTCAGAAACAAACGTCCAGTGGGCTGAAAGGGTCAGTCAACAGGCAGACTCAAATCAGGCAGCCGAAAGAGATCCAGAAGACCAAGACAAAGGCCACATCAAACAGCCAAGAGCCACCATCCAAAGACTCTGCAGAGGATGGGACCCTCTGCGTGGCTGAGTCACTAAGGGTCAAGGTTCCGCAGAGCGCACCGAGTGGGCCATCGACTCGACAGTCTCTGACCTTCACGGGCCTTTCATCTCTGGGCAGCAGAGACCCTTGAGGTCGGCTCCACCCCTGCAACAAACCTCTCTGGGCATAAAGAAACAAGCCAGGGCTTCATGGTGATCTCCGCCTTTTTGGACAGGAAATAATATTCATAAATCTGGGATAGCTCTGCTCTCCGGTCAGACTGAAGGTCAGTGCCGGGGTTACATCTTCCGAAGTCTTGCTGGGTCAACCCCCCTCGCTGTTTACAAGTGGAGTCCAGCATCTGTGCTTCGCTGGCTCTGCTGACCTGGCCCTCAACCATAAACCTTGCACCTGGAGATTTGAACGGATGACTCAAAGAGAGTCAGAACTGCAGAGTGTCAGAACTGCCACTCTCTAGTGGAATGTTGATGACGTGGCGTTCCAGTTCTGAACATCCAGGCTCTGGAAGTAGGAACACAAACACACAGGATACTTGTGCAGTGATGTCCAAGAAACAGTTTTGAATGTTTTTTCCTCAGTATTGTATACAACACTTGGGTTCCCTGGTGGTTTAGATGGTAATGGATCTGCCTGCAATACAGGAGACCCAGGTTCAATCCCTGGGTCAGGAAGATCCCCTGGAGGAGGGCATGGCTACCCACTCCAATATTCTTGCCTGGAGAATCTGATGGACAGAGGAGCCTGGTGGGCTACAGCCCATGGGGTTGCACAGTGTCGGACACGACTGAGCGACTAACATCAACTTCACAGTATAAAAGTAGATACTTCCGTCTATGTATGTCAACTTGGGTGTGTGCATAAGAAGGCTCCAGAAGCACATGTTTCCAGCCCATGGAATCGGGGTGGGGAGGGGGGGGAGAAACTCCGTTTGTGGCTTTGCAAGTTTGTATTAGGTCAAATTATGTGAAATGGTCAGGTTTTGCAGGTGAAAAATGACTTAAGATTAGCAATTTCATATAGCTAATTCTAAAATGGTTTGAAATTTTGGAGACAGGGCACAGAAGTTGCTAAAATAATGGATTCTGAAACCAGGCAGAGTGACCTCAAGGGCTAGTTCTGCTTTTTCCTGTCGATTTAACCTTGGGCAAATAGTATCACATCTCTGTGCCTCAGTTTTCTCATTTGAAAAATGGGGATAATAAAAATACTTAGCTCAGAGGGCTGTCATGTGAGTTAAATGAGTTCCATGTAAAGTACTTGTAGCTGTGCCAGCACAAGCCTTCAGTAAACAGTAACTATTACTTTTTCAAAGTGGCTACTACCTTTGAAATTAAGCAAAATTTTTCTTAAAGAAAAGGATTTGTTTAGCGTTCCTCGAAAAACTCTGTCCCTCTAGCTGAGAGAGAAAATTCTAGACGGGTCCTCTTCTGATCACTGTCCATAGTCCAGGACCTTGACTTTGACCTTGACTGGGTGACGGGATGATGAGAGACACAAGCAGCGTCAGTGCCTGTAATGACACCCCCACACTTCCTGGTTCTCTGCCTTTTCTCAGCTGGGTTTTTCCCCTGCTTTTTTTTTTTTTTTGCTATTTATGTGGTATCTCTCTGCTCTTTTAATTATATCGTCAACGTTTTTGTAAAGTCATTCACCTTTCCCCCCCTTTCCCTTCTTTGTGAGCTGCCCTAAATATAACCACGGAAACACAACAATGCAGGCCCACAAACAAAGGCGCCCCTTCTATAGGACTTGAGTCAACTGCTATTTCTTGTCTTCATGTTTTATCAAACAAGCCCATGGCTCTCACAATAGCAAGGGCGGGGACTCTGATTAAGTGGTATGCATTCCTGTAAAGGGGAATTAAAAGTGATGCAAAGGTTTGCACTAAACCGCATTAGGCAAGGATATTCAGGAACGAAGTTGCCTGGGTGGTTTCCAGTCGGAACGCACAGGTTTTCAATCTGCAATGACTCACTTGCTCACGAAAGAATTGTTCTCCCGGCTAATTGCTTCATCAGTCAGCCATTCTCCTTTTTTTCCCTTAAAAAGGAATAACAGGACTACAGTTTCGGGATTGGGAACTGGGTGGGGTGGAAAGGTAATCAGAGACCTTTGGGAATAAGTGTACAAGTGAAAAATGGAAATGGATAGTGATGTTTGAATCACTGAAATTTGGGTGTTTTACTTAGGATAACTGAAAATGATAACAATAAAACTGTTTACCAAGTGCCTACTATGTGCCAAACACTGTCGGTGGCAAGAATTTATAAGGGTAAACAAAACAGTCAGAGCCCTACCCACATGGTATTAAATTCTAGTGGTGGGAGAAGAAAAGACAAATGGATAATTACTATAACCTCAACTTCTGGAAATTCTATAGAGGAAACAGAATTTCTTAGGGGCCAGGGGACTGGTGCAATAGAGGTCAGCTTGAGGTCAGGGAAGAGCTGTCTCCCAGAGGTGACATTTGAGCTGAGACCTGCAGGGTGAGCCCGCCTGGGAAAAGCCGGGGAGGGGAGGTGGAGTCTAGGCTGAGAGTGGCAAGCTTGCCAAATCCCTGGGCGCTCAAAAGGCTTGAACTGGAGAAACAGGAAGATGTCCAGGGGCTAACGCGGGCTGTTACGTAACTTCCTAGGGGCTTATTGATTCTCAGAACCAGAAAGGAATTTTAAGAAAACCATGACCCTCCCCTCTCCCCAGAATCGCTTGCCTCGGATCACCCAAGTCTTGGGTAGAAAAGGTGCTGCTGCTGCTGCTGCCACTAAGTCACTTCAGTCGTGTCCGACTCTGTGTGACCCCATAGACGGCAGCCCACCAGGCTCCTCCGTCCTTGGGATTCTCCAGGCAAGAGCACTGGAGTGGGGCGCCATCGCCTTCTCCGAGCAAAGGTGCAGGAGAGCCCAAATCGTCTGAATTGCTGGCAGGGGACCTTGCTTCTGGGTTGTCAGCGTGGAGCGTGCAGTTCACCGATGACGCATACCGAGAGCTTGCTTCCAGTCGTGTCTGTAGAGCTTCTCCAGTGTGCTCGCTTTGGAGTAACTTGGGGTGCAAGACTTCACCCCAGCTCTTCATTTTTGACCTTCAATGTGCCCCTTATTTTCCTGGAGCCTCATCTAAAGAACCTCACTGGCCTGTCATGACCTTTACACAGGTCACCAGAGAGTCTTTAGACCAGTACTTGGCACAGAGAAAACATGTAAAATGTCATCTATCATTACTATTATTATCTTTATTATTTTGTCAATATCTTCTCTGCATCTATATTAATAGTCTCCATTCCAGCAGATTGTATTATACATCGTTTTACATTTCATCTACCGATATTAGAAGGGGTTACGGCTTAGCAAATGCTTTATGATACAAACACTTACTCATTTATCACCACCCCAGCTGTATATCAAGTTTGGTACGAGGTCTGGGGAAAGCCAAACATTTAAAAGCAATAACTGATCAATTGAGTCATGCTCATTGTCTGAGTCAAGGGATTGAGTCTTAGATCTGTGATGTACTGTTCATAGCTATGTGACACCAGCAGGTGACTTAACTGCTCAAGATTTCAGGATTCTGAATTATCCCATTGTTCAGGACATCTGAACAATGGGGATAATGCTAGCCAGAGAAGCAAGTGACGAGTTAGTTGCTCAGTTGTGTATGACTCTTTTCAACCCCATGGGCTGTAGCCTGCTAGGTTCCTCTGTCCATGGAATTCTCCAGGCAAGAATACTGAGGAGGATGGCCATTTCCTTCTCCAGAGGATCTTCCCGACTCAGGGGTTGAACCCACCTCTCCTGTATTGCAGGCAGATTCTTTGCCATCTGAACCACCAGGGAAGCTGCTTTGATCCACATTAAACGGTGTGGCACCTGGGACGTAATCCCAGCCCCAGCTACCCAGTTATATTGGCCTCAGCCTTCACAAAGCGATAATTTGAGGGGGTAGAAACAACAGGCCAGCAATTTGAAGGGGTTCGTTGTAAGTGAAGTATAGTAGGGGTGCTTGTTTCTACTCCTCCAGAGAAGATCTCATAGACTCTGCAGCTGGTTCTGAGTGTATGGTTAGGAATTTTCCCAATAGATAGGATGAAGCGCTCCAGACAGCACAAACGTCATGTGCCAAGGCGTGGAAGCTTGAAACAAAACATCTTATTGGGGGAGATGCTGAGTAACCTGAAACAGCGGTTTTGTGCATTGGAGGGTGGGATAATGGATGCTGAGAAGTAAGGCAAAAGGTTGTCATTCCTTCCTAACAAGTGTGTGCTCCTTAGGTTCACGATCCCCAAACTGTCCTGCAGTTGCCTCTAGGTCGCTGTCCAAAAAGACTTTCAGTCTTATGCAAGCTCTTTTTCTTTTCTTCCCAACAGCTGAGATTGATGCTATGTCTAAAGCTGAATATATGGATGTCTTTGTGGCTCTCAGATGTTAGATGTCAAAGCACCACTCGAGCTTTGATTTTCATACCAACCCAGAGAGTCCCATATTTGGCCAGGGTCCCTCCTCTCCCCATTGGTAACACGGTGACATTCAACTGCATTAAGCAATTGCTTGAGGGCCGAAATATTATTTTGAGAAAAACCTCGAGAAAATGCAACTGTGTTTGTCGCCAGAGCAGAAGGCACAATAAGGTTTTTGGAAAGTAAACTGGAGAAACTTATCCTCGGATATAGGAAGGAGGGTTCATCAGGGTTACCACAATTACCCAGGCATGTCAGAATAAAATGAGAGCAATGAAACCTTCCCGAAAGGGAAGGGGAAGATGAGAACCACATCCTCCCGGTGACATGGGCGGCCATTCGGCTGACACGACCCAGGATCCACGTGCGACACCCTTCTTGAATTTAATGATCTAATTTAAGGGCTGACAAACATACTGTTTTTCCAGGGGGGCTAGAAATGGCCCTCCCTTTTCCTCAACCAAAGTAATTATTCCCCCAACTTGAAGCAATAGTAGTGAAAGCACTTTTTGTTTCTGCAATTCTCCAGTCGAACCCCCAGGCTAAGATTTTTTTTTTTTTTTGTCAGGCATTGTTCATGCACAGTGGCATAGAATTCCATTTGCCGGATTTCAAGTATTAAGAGCACAACACAAAATCTAAGCAATTTTAGACGTGTGTCAATCTCAAATAAAAAAGGCTTTGTGCTGGCACAGGGTGTCAGCGCTTGAATTAAAGAGACGGAGAATTTCCCTGAGCGAAAGCCGTACATGCTGACATAATACATTGTTAAGCTTCTGTGTTACGATACAACCAATATGCTTTAATAATTTATTGGTATTTATTTAACACACAATACTGTCATACCAAATCCAAACCAAGAGGTCTAAGTCCCTCATTGACTCATGGGCATGGTTCTCATCAGTATTATTAGATGCCTCCTTAGAAAAGTCTCTTACACGTGACAAAATTAGCAAAGCGTGTTTCTGAAACTTCATTAGGATAGCATTCTGATAGCACCTTCCGGGGACCCTCAATGGGATATTGCTGGAAGGATTTCATTCGGCTTTGTCTTTTCCCGTTTTTATTTATCAATTTTATCTCCCAATGAAATCACTGCTCTGTGAGTTAATATCATTTGAACACTTAGTCAAAATTTAGCCAGCTAAGAGAGTGCTACGGGCTGACATGGAAACCCGGTGGATACAGAATCTAGGTTGAATTCTGCTGAACTGCCTTAATCATTAATTCATCTGCTTGAAGATTCATTCATCTTTATCTCACCATTACCTAATGAGTATAACAGAGACTATCAAAATCTAAAGGCTAATTATTTTTTTTTAATATTTGGTGATTATTAATTAATAAAGGTGTCAACAATAACCTTGATTTCCAGGTATTCCTCCTAGAGATTTGCATCTTAATTATACTTGCCATGAGGAAAGATTAACTCCCCCAGAATTAAGCTTTGGTTTACAGTTTTCAAATCACAGGAGCAAGGAGAAGCTATCTTCATGTAAAAATAATCAGACTTTTTTTTTGAAGAGCCTCAAATGGCAGAGATGAAGAGAGAATAAATACAGCTGATGAGATTCAGTGTGACATCAGTAATTCTCAAAGGGGCTCCACGCCACAGAGCGTGCTGGTGTGGACGCTCACTGCTTTTATGGAGGCGACAGGCCTGACCTCTCAGGTACTAGCAACACCCAGGACAGACTAGAAATGTCACAAACTACTAACAGTTACCACACAGGATACAAAAGCAGCCGTCTAAAAAGGGGGTGGCTCTTGAAAACTGGCTTAAAGCTGTTTCAAAATTCCTATTTCTTCAACAAGTCCATCCCCTTTCCTTACAGAACACAGAATTCATTTACAAATTTGTTAAAAAAATTTTTAATGGTCAAGTTTTATTTTATTCAGGAGTATTTTGATTCAAAGTGACGGAAACCCAGCTCACCCTGAAAGTTGAACTTGAGTGTTTAGTTGCTCGGTCGTGTCTGACTCTTTGAGATATGAACTGAAACCCACAGGCGCCTCTGTCCATGGGATTCTCCACGCAAGAATACTGGAGTGGGTAAGTAGCCATTCCCTTCTCCAGGGGATCTTCCAGACCCAGGGGTCAAACCCAGGTCTCCCACACTGTGGGAGATTCTTTACTGTCTGAGCCTCCAGGTGGCTCATTCTAGCTTTAGCTTTTAAGGGGCGGGGGATTTTCTTTCATGCCTGAAAAGTTCAGCAACACGACCTTCAGGCGTGGATGAATCCAGGTGCTCAAATAATGACCCTGGGAGCCTCTATTTCTATTTCTCCACGTGTCTTTCTTCTGAATTGACTCCATTCCCAGGAGATTATAACTTCCCCATATGAAACCCCCAGACGCATCACATATACCTATCACCAACCTTAAATTCAGTGGGAGAGAACCTCTCTGTTATGAGTTGAACTGTCCCCTCACAGTTCATAGGTGGAGCCCTAACCTTTAGTACTCCAGATGTGACTTTATTTGAAAGACGGTCATTGCAGATGTAAGTAGGTAAGGTGAAGTCATACTGGAGTGGGCTTCCCAGATGGTGCTCATGGTGAAGAACTCACCTGCCAATTCCTGCCTGGAGAATCCCATGGACCTAGGAGCCTGGTGGGTTACAGTCCATGGAGTCGCAAACAGTTGGATACGGCTGAAGTGACTTAGCATGCATGCATGCATATTGGAGTAGGCAGCACCCCTAGTTCAGTGTGATTCATCTCTTTATAGGCTTCCCAGGTGCGCAGTGGTAAAGAATCTGCCTGCCAGCATAGGAAACTCAAGAGATATGGGTTTGATTCCTGGGTTGGGAAGATCCCCTATAGTAGGAAATGATGACCCACTCCTGTATTCTTACCTGCAAAACTCCATGGACAGAAGAGCTGGGGGCTACAGTTCATGGGGCCGCAGAGTCAGACTCAAATGAGCAACTGAACACACACACACACACACACACACACACCCCTTTATAAAAAGAGCCAGTTTAGACCCAGATTTGCACACAGGGGGAATGTCACATAGATTGAGTTTTGCTGCCATAAACCAAGTAACTACAAGAAGCTGGAGAGAGTCCTGACAGATCCTTGCCTAGCACTTTCCAAGACAACTTGATTTCTGACATCTAGCCCCCAGAACTGTGAGATGATGCGTTTCTGGTTTTTCAGGCACTCCGTCTGCTGTGCTTTCTCACAGCAGCCCTGAGAAATGCATGTCCTCCCCTTTCCAGTGATTCCAGGCATTGTTCTGAGACTCGCTCCATCTGGTTTGACTTGGACTGCGTCTTCTTCTGTGGCCAGGGGCGTGGATGGGGGGGTAGCTCTGACTCACACGCCCACTCCCAGAGCTGGGCCGGAACCAGTCCTAGACGGCGCACATGGGCCAAGAGTGGGCAAAAGGGAGTTCTTCACAGAAAGATCAAAGTGCTACCACAGAGCGAGGGAGGCAGCAAAAATAAGAGATGTCTGCTACAGATGAGCTCATCAGAGAAGAGGAGAAAGTGAGATTGTTTTAGCTCAGGTTATTTGCTTTGAATAATCAACACCTCCTTCTCTACGTGGCTGATAAACACCTACCCATCGGGCACCTGCAGGAGCATCTCTTCTGTAAAGCCTTTTCTGAGTCCCTCTGATGGAACTGGGAACTGCCTGCACAGACCCCCACCCCCCGCCACAACTTGGCAGCGGCAGTAGCAACAATAGCAATTAACCTTTACACAGCCCCTAGGATGTTCGTGCCACAGTTCCAAGCTGTTTAACTCATTTAATCCTGGTAACAACCCAACAAGGTAAATACTCTATTATCCCCATTTACAGGTGAGGAAACTGAGGATCAGAGAGGTTAAGTAACTTTCCTGAAGCTATCTTCCCTAGCTAATAGGTGCTGAGATTTGAAACAACTCAGTTTAGCTCCGGGGTCCACGTCCTTTACCAGCTCATTACGCTGAACCAAACAGTTCTTTTTCTTCACCTCTCCTTCTGTCTGCTCCTTCTATGAGACCAGTGATTACGAAACGTGGAATATATGTCATTGGTGACCTTCACAATGATTTTAGATTTTAAATGTTTAATCCTTTTTTTGAAGATTTTTTTTTTTTGATGAGGACCATCGTTAAAGTCTTCAGTGAATTTTTTGCAATATTGCTTCTTTTTTAATGTTTGGTGTTTTGGCCATGAGGCATGACCAAGGATTGAACTCACATTCCCTGTCTTGGAAATCACCACCAGACTCCCAGGGGAGTCCCTAAACATTTAATCTAAACAAACTATTAGTCGTTATGTATTTGTTTTCATGGACATCTCTCTGTATGGTAAGAAATGCCTATTTTTTTTTTCCAGAGGTGCTATATACCTTCCTTCTTGAGCAAATTCATTTAAATAGAGAAAGTTGACTAAAAAATATGGTAAGGCTATATAGTACAAAACTTCCAGTTAAAAAATAAATGAATTGCAAGGATGTGATATACAGCATAAGTAATACAGTCAATAATATTATAATAACTGCATGATGACAGATGGTAACTAGACATCATGGTAATCATTGTGTAGTGCACAAAAATATTGAATCATTATGTTGTACACTTGAAACTAATGTAGTGCTGTAAGTCAATTAAGCTTCAATAATATGTTATTGTACACATAGCATGTAAATATGGCCAAAATGTTGGAGGTGGTATAAAAATGATTGATGTTTGAAGCCCACACGCTTAGGTGGTAAGTTCTTTGCAGGATATACTGTCTGTGTGCCCTGAGTGGTGATGCCCACTCTAATGTCCAGCACACAGCAGGCACTTACTAAACACTTGCTGAATCATTTTGTATTGATTTGGTTACTGGCAACATAAAATACAGGACTGGCAGGTTTCAGCTGGATTCAGCACAATGAGTTACGTGAAACAGGAGCAATATTGATCCTCTGAGCATTACTAAAATTCAGCCAAGGGCAATCATGATAGCCAGACAACTGCCAGGTATTATTTGGACAAAGTATAATGAAAGTTGGGATCTCAGGTCAGTGCCAGCTCACTGGACAACCTTATTTTTCAGAAGCAGTCTGTGCCTGTGATATATGTTTTCCATTGAGGAGAAACTTTACAGACATCAGCTATTATTTGTTACTTGTTTCTTTAAATGACTAGTTCCTCATCCCTTCTCAGAATAACGTCAGCTGAAAATTTTCAATGAATTTGAGAGAGAGTTCAAGTACAAAAGCAAAATTGCCATGTTAAAAGGTTCAACTTTTAGGCTGATGGGACTTAAAAAGCAGAGGGATATTCTTTGCCTTCTCTTACAAATATGTTTCTCTAACAGTCATATCCAAGCCAAGGCTGGTAAAGCATAATGGATGAGCATGTGAACTTCAATAAGTTAATTAACTCCCATGTGCCTCCTTTACTTTTCTATAACATGTGGATTATAATGGACTTTTTGAAAGGATAAAATGCATTAATGTATGTAAAGCACTTAGTTTACTGTTAGGTAAGCACTTAGTTATAATAGGTATTGTTATTACTGCAATTATTAATACTGTTGATTGCAATGGATGCTTTCTTAGCCATATTAGGAAATCACGACTATCTCTGATGAGATCTTTTTGGATGTCAGGCATCAAAGAGGGTGTGAGCTAGCCATCAGATATCAATACAACTTGCAGCTGGTGAAATTGGACCTTCAGTCATAACTGGGGGCTCTGGGCAGTGCAGCAGTGTCCACTGCAATTCACCCCTTGAGTTCAGGCCCACTTCTTTATGTGAGTCCTGGGGGAAGCATCTCAAGGATTCTGGTGGGCCTCTTCACCTTGGATGAATTTATAAGATTAGTGGGATGAACCAGCTGCCATGGTAGCTGCCATTACGATCTCAACTGACCTTCAGTGTCTCCTATTCATTCTTAGATTTCCTCATTCTCAGCAAGCATCACTGCCAGTCTTGCCAGCATATCTATAGGCGTAATCCAGACTCTCATGGAGGCTAAGCCCGTGACCTTGTCTGCCAGAAGAGTGACCCCTCTTCTTGCCTGTTGGACTCTTGACATAAGAAGCTAAAAGTTCCTTCATGGAAGCCAAGACTTAATGTTCAAGCAACTCTTGCTATGCCTTCTGGTAGGACTGTGGATCAAACACTATACAGGACTCCACCTAGTGTTCTTGGCTTAGGCTGTGGGTAGGAAGGGCGAATCCATAACTGGACTATCTATTTATTCCAGTGAAAGTAAGCTGTTACCCAGGGTAGATGGGCAAAGGGGCTGCTTTTCATTGTCCCATGTAAGACAGACTCTGGCTTCAAGCTGCCCTCAGAAAGGGAGTATAATGTTGGGTGAGATGGCTTCTAGACATGAACTGGTAAATGTTTAACAATTAACAATCTGAAAAAAAGGTCTGATTTTTAGTGTTTGCTGATTTTCATGATGTCAGTAAGTGGTTGGAAAACTACAATGAGCTGGCCCACCACCCGGTTTTATAAATAACTTTCTATTGGAAGACAGACACATCCATTTGTTAAAAAAACATACTGGTGTGGTTGTTTTTTTGTAACAATGGCAGAGTGAAGTAACTGCAACAGAGACTGTTACAAAGTCAGGCATCTTTACTGTCTGGCCCATTAAGAAAAAAATTGCTCACCCTCTTGTGTAAATACTACCGCCAAATGTGACTTCAAGTTATCAGTTGAACTCAAGAGTTGGACAGTGGTGCCCACAGTTATCCCTCATAAGCCCGTGTGAGTCAATCACAGTCCACAGCAGTGACTGAGGTCAGTTCCCGCACAGAGCTGAGAACAGGGCTGGCAGCACGCCCAGCAGAAATCTGGGTGGTGCAGTTTAGCATCCATCAAAATCCTCACGGTTTCCCGATGAGGAAGATGCTCTCATTATACCCATTCTCCAGGTCAGAAAACTGAGACTTAAAGTGTTAAATTCTCTTTGTCCTAAATCATGGCACTTGTAAACAGTGAAGCTAAGGTTTAAAGGCAGATAGATTGTGTTCTAATGACATTTTATACTTCCTGTCCACCTGGGTGGCTTAATTTTACCATCTAACACCATTCATTCAACTACTATTTAGTGAATACCAGCTATGTGCTAGACAGTATGACACAGCATATTGGGAAACAAGGAAATCCTTCCCTTAGACAATGACGTTGGACTTCTGGTACATTTACTGACCTGAATATCTAAATCAGTCATTATCAGAAAACTTAGCTCAAGTTCTGGAACAGTAAGCTTATTACCAATATCTCTATTTTCTGATTTAATCCCTATTATGCCAATGAAAGTGAAAGTGTTTGTCACTCTGATGTGTCTGACTCTTTGCAACTCCATGGACTGTAGCCCACCAAGCTCCTCTGTCCATGGGACTTCCAGGCAAGAATACTGGAGGGGTTGCCATTTCCTTCTCCAGGGATCTTCCCAACCCAGGGGTCAGAACTGGGTCTCCCGTACTGCAGGCAAATTCTTCACTGTCTGAGCCACCAGCAAAGCCCATTGTGCTAATTGTCAACATCATTTAAAATGAGACCTCCTGATAAGGTCTGTTATAAAGACAGTTCATGATCCACTGAAAATGATGGTATTTAAGAGGTCAATAAATCACATCTATCTCCCACCAAACTCACAGTCAATTAATAAAGTGACACTAGATTCAAAGATATGAAGATCAGAGCATGATAGAAAGTACTGAAGAATTTGGTACAAACCTGCAACAACAGATAATCTGCTCAACTAATGATTACTAAGCACCCAGTAGGTGACAGATCTTGTTATGAATCCTGAGAGTACAACGGGGAAAAAAGTATAAAATCCCTTCCCTCATAGAGTTTACATTCTAATAAATCTGGACTCTCAACACGTCCTTAGTCTGTACTTTAGAATCCATCCATTGTAGGATGGATTCCCAAGACCACCTCATACCTGTTGGGCTCCAAGACTAGAGAAAGAATGAGCTTCTAGATCTGACCTTAGAAGACAGGCCTAGTTCCTCACCCATGAACAAAAATCACATGGAAGAATGATTAAAAAATGATGTGTCCATTCAGCGTCAGATGGCCTAGAAGAGAGAAGGATGGGGTCTAAGTCATGTTTGTGAATACCCTTACCTTATTTTGGATCAATTTACATGTTGGTATAATTGAAGTCATGGAAAAAGATTCTAAAAGCATTCCTCTAACACTGCTTTCTCCAGGGAAGAGAAATTCCCCATGGAGACAAGAAGAAAGGGACTAGTTTTAGCATTTTCAGCCAAGTGGTAGAAACAATGCTTTGTATGTAAATCAGTTGAATTGCCTAGAAGTGGCTAGAAGCATAGTAGGTGTTCAAGGTAGTCTCATGGATGGACATGAGTTTCAGTAAACTCCGGGAGTTGGTGGTGGACAGGGAGGCCCGGTGTGCTGCGATTCATGGGGTCGCAAAGAGTCGGACACGACTGAGCGACTGAACTGAACTGACTGATGGATGGCTTAGTTGGAATATTCCCACTTATTCTTTGGTAAATTGCAAGATTTAGGAATTGTCATTAAAGGATAGGCAAGCATCCTTCTGTCTGGTATAAGAGTCTCAATCTTCTTTTTTGATAATTACAGTGTCAATAATATTGATAAATATTTTGAGGCAAAAGCTTTGTACTTGGCTGAGTTGTGTGCCTTTAACAAGGCACACCCACTGTGTGCCTTGTTAAAATTACATGGTTTCTTTCTGGATGGAAAATACTCTGTTTATAAAATGTCTTATTATCATGCTTCATGATGAATGAGCTCTGTTTATTTGTTTCTTTCCTGGCTGTCTTTAGGAGATGATCTAAGGTTAATGGTGGAAATGCTACCAAAATAAATGGTTTCATGTAGTCAAATATTTCATCTGAGCACTTTGTTTCAGGAAACTTGGGAAGAAAACAAATGAATATTTTTGGAGGCTTTGAATTCATTCTTTAACTGCTGCTAAGGTTTCCAAGATACATTGAAAAATATATTTTTCAAGTAACCCACAAAAGTCTACAAAGCTTCCACCAACACGTCAATTAGAATATTACACATATCATCTTCTGGAAAATCTTCAAAAGGATGTAGAAAATGATTTCAGATGCCTGCATAGAATTGGCTATTTTCCACATGAAATGGTTCTATAGAATCATAATCTTTCATGAGAGTGATATTCACCAGGCCTGGTTTAAAACATTTCCTTAAATTGACATCTTGTTTTGAAAATAAGCAGATGTAATATTTGCAACTAATCCTTACAAGTTTGGACACTTTTGAAAAAAAAAAAAAGTATAGTCATGTGGGTAAAATATAGGACTTTTCTTTAATGTCAGAGATTCTGACTTAGGTCAGACTTAGTTGAGAATTGCTCTAGGCTTACATGAGAATCTCTCGCTTTTGGTCAAAGTTCTACAATAAATCGCTGCTCCTAAGTGATGTTGCCAGGATGAAGTCATTACCGTTTCCCCCCCTGAGGTTTTGGAATTCTTCTAAGAATCTCCTTTAGGTCCAGCTAAGTACAAAGGACTATTTATCAGATATCTCCTTCCTGCACGGATTATACGTACCCAGAAATATTTGCGACTGCCAGAGCCATTCTTAGTCATGCAGTCGATATTACTTTGGAGATAAACAGAGATTTAAACATCAACAATAAACTTACAATGACAGCTCAATAAGAGAAGAAGTCTATATTGTCAGACATTTTTTTTCCAGATCAGGGTTTTTAGTTAAAAAAAATTAATATATACATGGCAAAGCAAAGAGTGAATTTTTCTCCCAAAGCCTTCTGGTAAACTCCAGTGTAATAAGTTATGCATCTTAGTCTTGTAAACTTAACTTCATTGCCTTTTTCTAAACTTTGAGTTAAAATGGCCTTAAGAGAGGGGTCCAAAATTGAGTTAAAGAGGGAAGAAAGACCCATTATCAATCGAGATTCCACTGGAAACATTTTTTATGAAAGGTGCTTATTGGCTCTTGATAGGTTATATTCTATTTTGGTCTCTTACTTTATTATTATATAATATAAAATAAATGTAATTGCTTTTTAAAATTATAAGAGTATCTTTTGTTCTTTTTTTAAATTAATTAATTTTCATTGGAGAACTTTTGTTCTTTTGAGGTTGGCAAATATAGATAATAGAAAAGAAAAGAAAAAACACAATTCTACCTGCCTACATATAACCACAATTAATAAAAGGTGTGTGATTCTATTTATTTAATTCAATATCTGTTGATTTTCTATGGCAGGTGTTTTTCTAGATACCAAGAACAGAGACACCTATAAGATGCTGCCTTAATGCAGATTACATTCTGGTGGAAGAGACAAAGAGTAGACAAGTAAATACTTTGATGAATAAAATAAAGACAGGAGGCACTAAGGGCTATTTTTAAAAAATGTATCATGAGATAGAGAGTGATGGTGGAGGGGTGGGAAGGTGATTTTAATCACAGAAAGACTATCTGGGGAGGGGACATTTGAACAGGAACAAGAATGGATGAAGCTTTAAGGAGCTGGGAAATAGCTGTCGCCCGGGCAGACAGCAAATTCTAAGACTATAAGATGGAAATGATGTTGTAGCTCAAGGTAAAGCCAGCCACCCAGTGCGGAGGATGGAGACTACAGAGAAGCAGCGAGAGGCAGGGGCCGTTAGCAACGGGCTTTGCAGGCCCCAGGAGGTGGTCCGCATTTCATCCCGGTGTGGTCCGCCTCTGGTTTCACAAGCTCGGTTTGGCTGTCATATGAAGTGGGCGGCAGAGGATGAGATGGTTAGACAGCATCGCCAACTCAACGGATGTGAATCTGAGCAAACTCGGGGAGACCGGGAAGGACAGAGGAGCCTGGCGTGCGGCAGTCCACGGGGTCTCAGAGTCAGACACGACGGAGTGACTGGACAGCAGCAGCAGATGGAGACTTGAGAGGAGCAGGGAAGGAACCCGAGCTGACCAGCGAGTGTTTTCACTAGTCCACGTGAGAGCTAAGAGCGGCCTGGAGTAGGGTGGAGGCGTGGCCGCCGTGAGAAGCGGTCACGGGGCATTGTTATAGGACTGGGTGGATGACGCTCAGCACGTGGGCGGGAAGGGGACGCCATCGGACAACAGGCTATTGTAACAGCAACAGAGGTCTGCCCCAGCTTCTTCACGGCCACGAGGTGTTCAATAAACCATCATCCTGTGGTTTATTTCTCCCATCTCCAAATGAGGAAACTTTAAGTTGTTTTTTTCTATTTAGAAACACTGAAACGACTATTTTTGTCTCCAGAACTGTAGGCTTGTCAGTTTATTTCCAGGAGCCATTGCTAAAAGTTGAATTGTGGGATCAAAGAATCATCCACTCAAGATTTGGTGCCCTATTTGGTCCTCTCCTCTTTATTTGAAGGCAATCATGTGATGTGAAAACTCAGTCTCATAATTTTCAACACAGATGGCAATTTGGGCTTGTTTATTTTCTTAAGCAATGGCTCTTCTGGATAAAACGATGAATTTGTAGACAGCGTGTAAACAAAAGGAAATTTTCTGAATGATTTTGAAGAGAAGATGATCTTTGGATTAGAGGGTTTTGTTTCTTTGGGTATAAGGCCAGGATTTCCGCTACCAGCTGACTTCTGGTCACTCTTGGCTGCCATGTTGGTGTCCAAGGGCAAGGCCAGGCTGTGCAGACATCCTTCAGAGGGTATGCACGTGTCCAGGCTGAGCGTCAGGTCAATCTTTATAAAGGCAGGGAGGATGGTGTTGGGAAAAAAAATAGGAGAAAAGATACCAGAAAGCAAAAAACGAACAGCAAACCTCACCCCTGAAGTGGTTCCCCGGAACGCGTGGCACAGCTAAAGAAAGAGCAGCAAAAATGCCCCATTCAGATCTGAGCACTGCCGCTCACAGCCTCTGTTCTTACAAAGGCGATCACGACTCTGAACTCAGCTTTCATCATCTGGGAAATGAGACGTCGACTCCTACGCTGTGTGGCCCCCACGTGGAAGCTGCTGTCGCCCAGTCGTGTCTGACTCTCTGCGACCCCACAGACTGCAGCCCGCCAGGCTCCTCTCTGTCCTTGGGACTTCCCAGGCAAGCATACTGGAGTGGGTTGCTATTTCCTTCTCCAGGGGCTTCTCGACCCAGGGATCGAACCCTTCTTGGGTCTCCTTCTTGGCAGGTGGATTCTTTACGACTGAGCCACCTAGGAAGCCCAACCATGTATAAGGGTGCTTGTCAAACACGTTAAACACAAAGGCAGCTGTGACCGGACAAATACTCTATGCCAATTTGTGCACCAATCACCTGATATCTACTGTCTCATTTACCCCTCATAATAAAACCAAGGTGGATAATGTTTATATGTCATATTTCAGACGAGGAGACGGGACCTTGAGACATCTTGTGACTTGCTGAAAGTCACAGAGCTAACCAGTGGTAAATCTGGAATGCCAGTGCAGGGTATCTGATTGCCAAGGACCAAGCCGTCCCAAGCACATTCAATTTTAATTTTACCCATGATGGACTCTGGCAGAGGAATCTGGAGAATCTGGAATAGTGGAAACTTGTTTTTCATCCAAAACTTGGTAGAAACTGAGAGAGTCCTAAGTGCCTTTTTCCCAGATGTCACCTACCTGCTTCCTGCTCAGGTGTTTCTAGCACCAGGAGTTTAAAATGATCAACTAGAGCTCATCATGCCCACGGCAGGGATTCTGTGTCTGGTAGGAGATTTGACATAACTTCATGGTTCGGTGATTCAGAAGCATCCCTTCTTTTCCCGGCTTTCTGCCTTAACTCACAGAAAAGGAAGGGCAGGCCTTTCAGAAGACTTGAGAGCTTTGGCCATTTCCTCCACACCATGTGCGGGGTGAGCCATTCACCTGCTTGCTGTGACTAGGAGCAGTACTGGCATGCATGGGTTACACTCCTTTCAGGCTGGTCAGCTTGGACCTTAGCTGAAGAGTTCTCTTTTGTGTGGACACATCGGCTGTGTATAAGGCCAACCTGGGCTGGGCCCAGGCCAGACCGGAAACCCTGCTCCCCTCTTGGCTGGTCTCTGGAGCCCTCTCAGAGGAACAGCAAGCACATCAGAATTAAGAGCGGATCCTGACGCTGAGCCTGACCGTCTTACTTTAAAGGTCAGCAGCTTCTCTGCACAATGTTTCACTGGACTAGATTTTCTAAAAAGAAAAAAGCAGCCCAGCCCTCCTCTTTTCCTTATCGATTCGGCCACTTTGTCCAGCCTGGTCGCTTGTTTATCGTTAATTTCCACTGGCTTTGACTGGTCAGGTTGCTTTAGAAACAAGGGGTGGTGACACAGGTCAACAGAGAAATCCCAGGAAAGAAGCTTTCCCAGGATCCTAGACCTAGGCGTTCAATCGGTGACACTTACTCCTTGAGAGACAGCAGAGGGAATTAAATAATATGAATAGTATTCGCAGGACATCGAAACACTATTCTGGAATAGGATTCAGCAAATGATGCACCTGGAGTCAGATACAGCCTGCCACCAGTTTTTAAAATAAAGCTTTACTGGACCACAATACCAGAGTTGACTAGTTGTGGGAGACTGCATGGCCCACCACGCCCAACCTGTCACTATCTGGTTCTTTACGGAAACCATTTTCTGACCCTGGTTCTAGATTCCCAGTGCTTGTCAAACTATTATGTGCAAATGAGTTATCTGAGGATTTCATTGCTCCGTCTCTGGGTGGGGAACAGGACGTTACATTTCTAAACAAATACTCAGGCCACACCTATGCTGCTGGTCCTTGGGTCACATTTTGAGAAGCAAGGTTCTAGAACAGTGGGTGCTGTCCAAAATAACTCTGCGCAAAGATGGGCGTATTCTGCAGCTGTTCAGTATGGTGGCCACTAGCCATAGGTGACTCCTGAACAGTTCACAAGTGGCTAGTGTAACTGAAGAACAGAGTCTTTATTTAATTTCAAATATTTTAAATTTGATTAGTCACATGGGCTAATGGCTACCTTATCAAATAGCACCGTCCTAGAGGATAAATCCCAGATTCATTTTGCTTGTTTTTATGAGAAAACCAAACCGCGTGGGGCTGGCTGAGGCTTTCTTCCTATTTTTTTTTTCAAGATAGGTATTAGCATTGCAGACAAGTTTAGAGGATATTAAGTCTTGGCTTGCTTACGGGGGAGGGGGGGCTTAGAGATACTGCAATCTGGCCTGAGTATAATAAACCCCTTTGTTACATTTAAATACCATCATACTATCTTATATACAGCAAAGCATTGGGATGTTTTATAGTAACAATACAGAAGCACGAAAACCCCAGACAACTTTAAAAAGGCGCTAATTATTATTATTAGTGTTTTGCGCTAACAATAAATGTCAAATGGAACCCTGAAAACAAATAACTACCTGTCACCCAGTGAATGAAAGGCAATTTTAGTAAAGTGAATTAAAACCCCAAACATCGCCAAGCCCAACCAGCGAGCGATGCCAACGCAGCTTAGCGGACGCCATGGCAAGTCCTTTCCAAGAGCAGCGGGGATAGGATGTCCTTGGGGGTGAATCAGTGAGGTTGTGCCAGTTCATTAGCACCCGGGGCACCTGCAGAGGGGAGGTGGATGGGGCTGGAGTGAGGGGCAAGTGCATCCTTGGGAGCAGGCCCTCCGTCACAGCAAATGGAAATCGGAGACTATTAAGGATGGAGAATCTTTATTTATTGGCTGGGCTGCAGCCCGTTCGAGTGTTATCAGTGAAAAATTAAAGTTGGACCGCAGAGCGCGGATTTGTTTTCATGACATATTTCCCTTAGATTTTTCAAAGTGCATTCTGGGTGTCTCCCAAAGACTATTTTTTAAAAATAAATTGCACATTTTATTTTTTCAAACTTCATTTATCTTTGATATCTGATTGACATATTCAGGACAGTCTAATCCTTTCTGCTGAAGTGAGCTATGACAGTAGCTGCTACAGCAATCAACATCAGAGAGTCCTCCCCAGGAAGAGGGGCTACGTCTCACCAAACACCAGAAAGGAGGGTCTGGCGGGGTCTTTCCAGATGTCTGTGCAGGTGGTGGGATTCATCTCTTGGGTCACCAGGTAGCTGACACTTAGAGGTTTGAATCAGCTCTCTAATTAATGCAGAATCATCAGAGAAGTCAAGAGACTCATGAAACAAATGAGAGGCTAGGGCTTGCCTCTCTAATTTTTTTTTTTTTACTTTGTTAAAGGGACACAGAAATCAAAGATTTTTTAGCCTTGTTACCTTGAGCAGCTTTGTTTTTTCTTCCGGGTCCAAGACTGATTTTTTTCTCCCTCTCTTCCTCCTTTCCTTTCTTTGTCTTCTGATTTTTTTTCCTCTTCAATGTTTGAATGGCTAATACAGTCACACAGTTATTCTAAACTCAGAATTATTCAGTGTTATTCAGAGTGAAAAGCCTTCCTCTCATCTTGCCCCTTAATTGTCCTGCCACCCTTCTCTCCAGTCTTTTAATCAAATCTATTTTGCCTACACAAACAAATGCACGTACATCTAAGCACATGCATATACACACACACTTACTCTCTTCTCTTCTCTTCTGCACAAATAGTAGAACATCACACACATGGTTTTCTACTTTGCTTTTTCCTCTATCCTAAAGTGCTTTATCTTGAAGATCATTTCAAATCAATTAATAAAGAACTTTGTTTTTTTTTTTTTTTAACACAATACACTCCAATGTATGGCTCTAGCATAAATTATTCATTAAGTTCTCTGAGTCCAGAGGCATTTAGGGAATTTCCAAATTTTCCCTCTTACCAACAGCCCTGCAGTAAATAACCTTGAATGCATGTCACTCTACACATGTGGGAGGGTGTCTGAGGAATAAATACCTAGAAGGGAACCAGCTGGGGCAAAGGCTAAGTGCATTTGTAATTTTGATAAATATTCCCAAATTGTCCTACATAGAGGTTGCAGAATTTATGTTGCCATTATTCATAGACAAGAAGGCCTATTTCCTATACTTTCACTCACTGAGGGTATTATCAAACATTTTGAGTTTTAAAAATTGTGTGCATGCTTAGTCATGTCCTACTCTTTTGTGACCCCGTGAGCTATAGCCCACCAAGCTCCTCTGTCTATGGAATTTTCCAGGCAAGAATACTGGAATGGGTTGCCATTTCCTCTTCCAGAGAATCTTCCCAACCCAGGGATTGAACCCATGTCTCTTGCATCACCTGCATTGGCATGCGGGTTCCTTACCCTAGTACCACCTGGGAAGCCCTTTTTAAAACTTGGGAAAAGAAAAACAGCCTCCTAGTGAAATTTTAATTCACAATCCTCACAGTCAGGTATTACGTATTTGGTAACATATTTATTTATAAGATATATTTTCTGTCTGTAAACTGTCTATGCAAAGTCTGTGCCTCTTTTTCTATTGTCTTTTCCAAAGGAAAGTCGCTACATTTTGGGGAAATTAGTTCCTGGCCTGTTTAATGAGTAATTCACAATTTGTTCACTGTTGTTCTTGTTCAGTAGCTAAGTCATGCCTGGCTCTTTGCGACCCCAGGGACTGCAGCCTGCCAGGCTTCCCTGTGCTTCACCATCTCCCGGAGTTTGCTCGCCTGTGCAATGGTAGGTTATTACTACGGGCAAAGGAAAAAACTTCTTTGATGTTCATTCATTCATTGATGAAACACGTCGGATGAGTACCTACTCCTTGCGAGCCACTGTGTTGGGTGCTCGGTTGCTAG
Organism: Cervus elaphus; assembly: GCF_910594005.1. NCBI lineage: Eukaryota > Metazoa > Chordata > Mammalia > Artiodactyla > Cervidae > Cervus > Cervus elaphus. The sequence goes on along the minus strand of NC_057837.1, from coordinate 79,602,440 downwards.
TTCTAATGGGAATTCAAGCAAGCGAGGATAGCCATCCGGGGTGAGCAGAAAGATGAGAGGTGTGTGGGGCATGGAGGCCCCGAGGGAGGGTGAGTACCCCTCCTCCAGGGGTGCGGGCATCATGGAAGGCCTCCTGGTGGATGTAATCTAGAAGCTGAGACCTAGGACAAGCGGTGGTTAGGCCAGAAGGGCACGTGAGATGGGCCAAGCGGGGGACGGCGGCGGCCAGGAAGCGGCTGGTGTGGAAGAGAGCAAACACAACTCTCTGTGTCAAAGGCGGTGACAAGAATTCAGTATGACGGATGCAGAGCCGAGAGAGAGTAACGTCAGCCTTAATGAGGAAGGACAAAACTGTGCATGTTTTGAGGGTGAGGACTGATGCTTTCTCACATGGACGCTGTCCAAGTACTTGGGATGTCCATGAACTAGACAGACAAGTCCTTTCCTTCATGGAGCCTGAATTTCAGCGGGGTAGGGGCAGGGAGGCAAAGAGAATAAACAGAGGAACATTCCTCGTGTTTAGCGCTGCACAGTAAAATACACGCGGCTGTTTTGGAAAATAATAGCAGGGTGTCACCCAGAGAAGGGTGTTCACGGGAGGCAGCTCTGAGGGCTGACCTTCCAGCTTGGACAGACTGGATGAGAAAAAACAGGCCGATGTCCAGCTCTGCGCCCCTCACCATGACCAGCTCAGATCGGACGCTCAGTGCCCACCTAAGGGATGTTCGCTTTGATGCTTTTTCTCTAAATAAGAAGAAACGAGCTTAATTTGTGTTCAGAGGGAGCTTATTCAGACACAGCAAGCTCTGTCTCTAGTCTGTGAAACTGTCTTAAGAGATGTGTGTCTATTCCTGGAGAGACCACCTGCCCTTTTCTTCATGTCCACTAAATGCCCAGGTCAGGGCTGTGTGTAGAGCAGCAAATGAGGAAGAACATCAAAAATGGAAAAAAATAAAATAAAAAAACAAATGCTGTGCAACAGAGCCCAGTACTGAAAGCTGAGTCCTGCAGGCACTGGACTGGGACTGCATCACACGCCTTCTAGACCAGCAGGCCTTCCAACCCTAAGTCTGGAGGATGCTTGGCACCTTCAGTGAGGCCATCCCCCTTCCATTACGCACCAGTCAGTGACTGTCTCACTTTTCTGAGCCTGAAAGTAGGTTTTTCTTACATGCCTTATGTATGAATAAGTAAGCAACGAGGTTCTTGAAATACAGAAGACAAATTTAAAAAAAGGAAAGGGATACAGTGAGGATGCTACAAATCTTATTTTGTTGATGCTGGCAACACTTGTGTCTGGAACCAAAAATTATTCAAAGATGAAAAAGAATACCGGAAGAAATTAAAACTCCAGGATTGGAGACATTGAAACTAACTGTCGGTTACATTTCCAGAAAAGAAAAGCAAATAACAACAACAGCAACACGTTTCTAACGATGTGCTAGGCATGTACGCTAACCGTTTTCACATCTCATTTCACTTGGTCCCAGTGACAACACTGTTGTGGATGGATGTGTTATTTCCATTCTGCAGTTGAGGAAGTTGTAGTGTTCAGAGTTTTAACAACCAGGATAAGGCTCCACAGTTGGTAAGGGGCTGGGTGAGAATCTGCACCCCCAAAACCTGATGACAGGCCTACTCTTAATTACTGCCATGAGGTCCTCCTACAGGAGCACCCAGCTTCTATTGCACATGAGAAACATTATTTCCCCTTGTCCATGGGTCCACAAAGTTTTTCTGTAGAGATGCCAGATAATAAATATTTTCTGTTTTGTGAGCTGTAGAGTCTTTGTCTCAACTACTGAAGAGAGAAAGATTTGATGAGAAGAATGGGAGGAAGAGAAAGAAAGGACAAAGTACACAAATTGCACTAACGTAAAAGTTATTGCTGGGACTTAAGATAATTCTGGGCACAACTTACCAAGATAACAATTTAACAATATGTGTAAAGTTATTTAACAAACGGCCTCACTTTCCTTAACAAATTCACTTTGAGAAGTGTATCCAAGCAAGCAAATATACAAAAGTATATGTGCAAAGGTGCTCTATGAAACTATGAGCCATGCCGTGTAGGGCCACCCAAGACAGACGGGTCATGGTGGAGAGTTCTGACAAAGTGTGGTCCATTAGAGAAAGGAATGGCAAGCCACTTCAGTATTCTTGCCTTGAGAACCCCATGAACAGCATGAAAAGGTAAAAAGATAGGACACTGAAAGAGGAACTCCCCAGGTCGGTAGATGCCCAATATGCTACTGGAGATCAGCAGAGAAATAACTCCAGAAAAAATGAAGGGATGAAGCCAAAGCAAAAACACCACCTCATTGTGGATGGGACTGGTGATGGAAGTAAAATCCAATGCTGTAAAGAGCAATATTACATAGGAAGATGGAATGTTAGGTCCATGAATCAAGGCAAATTGGAAGTGGTCAAACAGGAGATGTCAAGAATGAATGTTGACATTTTAGGAATCAGTGAACTAAAATGGGCTAGAATGGGTGAATTTAACTCAGATGACCATTACATCTACTACTGTGGGCAAGAACCCCTCAGAAGAAATGGAGCAGCCATCATAGTCAACAAAAGAGTCTGAAATGCAGTACTTGTGTGCAGTCTCAAAAATTACAAAATGATCTCTGTCCATTTCCAAGGCAAACCATTCAATATCACAGTCATCCAAGTCTATGCCCTGACCAGTAATGCTGAAGAAGCTGAAGTTGAATAGTTCTATGAAGACCTACAAGACCTTCTAGAACAAACACCCAAAAAGATGTCCTTCACATTCAGTTCAGTTCAGTTCAGTTGCTCAGTCGTGTCTGATTCTTTGCGACCCCATGAACCGCAGCACGCCAGACCTCCCTGTCCATTACCAATTCTGGGAGTACACCCAAACCCATGTCCGTTGAGTTGGTGATGCCATCTAACCATCTCATCCTCTGTTGTCCCCTTCTCCTCCTGCCCTCAATCTTTCCCAGCATCAGGGTCTTTTCCAATGAGTCAGCTCTTCCCATCAGGTGGCCAAAGTATTGGAGTTTCAGCTTCAGCATCAGTTCTTCCAATGAACACCCAGGACTGGCCTCCTTTAGGATGGACTGGTTGGATCTCCTTCCAGTCCAAGAGACTCTCAAGAGTCCTCTCCAACACCACAGTTCAAAAGCATCAATTCTTCGGTGCTCAGCCTTCTTTATAGTCCAACTCTCACATCCATACATGACCACTGGAAAAACCATAGCTTTGACTAGGTGGACCTTTGTTGGCAAATTAATGTCTCTGCTTTTCAATATGCTGCCTAGGTTGGTAATAACTTTCCTTCGAAGGAGCAAGCATCTTTTAATTTCAAGGCTGCAATCACCATCTGCATTGATTTTGGAGCCCTAGAAAAATAAACTCAGCCACTGTTTCCACTGTTTCCCCATCTATTTGCCATGAAGTAATGGAACCAGATGCCATGATCTTAGTTTTCTGAATGTTGAGCTTTAAGCCAGCTTTTTCACTCTCCTCTTTCTCTTTCATCAAGAGGCTCTTTAGTTCTTCTTCACTTTCTGCCATAAGGGTGGTGTCATCTGCATATCTGAGGTTATTGATATTTCTTCCGGCAATCTTGATTCCAGCTTGTGCTTCCTCCAGCCCAGCATTTCTCATGATGTACTCTGCATATAAGTTAAATAAGCAGGGTGACAATATATAGCCTTGACGTACTCCTTTTCCTATTTGGAACCAGTCTGCTGATCCATGTCCAGTTCTAACTGTTGCTTCCTGACTTGCATACAGTTTTCTCAAGAGGCAGGTCAGGTGGTCTGGTGTTCCCATCTCTTTCAGAATTTTCCACATTTTATTGTGATCTACACAGTCAAATGCTTTGGTGTAGTCAATAAAGCAGAAATAGATGTTTTTCTGGAACTCTCTTGCTTTTTCAATGATCCAGCAGATATTGGAAATTTGATCTCTGGTTCCTCTGCCTTTTCTAAAACCAGCTTGAACATCTGGAACTTCATGGTTCACATACTGTTGAAGCCTGGCTTGGAGAATTTTAAGCATTACTTTACTAGTGTGTGAGATGAGTGCAATTGTGCGGTAGTTTGAGCATTCTTTGGCATTGCCTTTCTTAGGGATTGGGATGAGAACTGACCTTTTCCAATCCTGTGGCCACTGCTGAGTTTTCCAAATTTGCTGGCATATTCAGTGCAGCACTTTCACAGCGTCATCTTTTCAGATTTGAAATAACTCAACTGGAATTCCATCACCTCCACTAGCTTTGTTCGTAGTGATGCTTCCTAAGGCCCACTTCACTTCACATTCCAGCATGTCTGGCTCTAGGTGAGTGATCACACCATCATGATTATCCGGGTCATGAAGATCTTTTTTGTATAGTTCTTCTGTGTATTCTTGCCACCTCTTCTTAATATCTTCAGCTTCTGTTTGGTCCCTACCACTTCTGTCCTTTACTGAGCCCATCTTTGCATGAAATATTCCCTTGCTATCTCTAATTTTCTTGAAGAGATCTCTAGTCTTTCCCATTCTATTGTTTTCCTCTATTTCTTTGCACTGATCACTGAGGAAGGCTTTCTTATCTTTCCTGGCTATTCTTTGGAACTCTGCATTCAAATGGGTATATCTTTCCTTTTCTCCTTTGCTTTTTGCTATAGTTTTTTTTTTTTTTTTTTTTTTGCTTTTCTCCTTTTCACTATAGGAATGTAAAATAGGAAGTCAAGAAACACCTGGAGTAACAGGCAAATTTGGCCTTGGAGTACAGAATGAAGCAGGGAAAAGGCTAACAGAGTTTTGCCAAGAGAGCGCACTGGTCATAGCAAACACCGTCTTCCAACAACACAAGAGACGACTCTACACATGGACATCACCAGGTGGTCAATACCGAAATCAGATAGATCATATTCTTTGCAGTCAAAGATGGAGAAGCTCTATACAGCCAGCAAAAACAAGACTGGGAGCTGACTGTGACTCAGATCATGAACTCCTTATTGCCAAATTCAGACTTAAATTGAAGAAAGTAGGGAAAGCCATTAGACCATTCAGGTATGACCTAAATCATAGTGATTTAGGGAGTGACAAATAGGTTCAAGGGACTAGGTCTGATAGAGTGCCTGAAGAACTATGGACAGAGGTTCATGACATTGTACAGGAGGCAGGGATAAGACCATCCCCAAGAAAAAGAAATCCAAAAAGGCAAAATTTTTGTCTGAGGAGGTCTGACAAATAGCTGAGGAAAGAAGAGAAGCAATAGGCAAAGTAGAAAAGGAAAGATATTCCCATTTGAATGCAGAGTTCCAAAGAATAGCAAGGAGAGATAAGAAAGCCTTCCTCAGTGATCAGTGCAAAGAAATAGAGGAAAACAATAGAATGGGAAAGACTAGAGATCTCTTCAAGAAAATTAGACCTATCAAGGGAACATTTCATGCAAAGATGGGCACAATAACAGACAGAAATGATATGGACCTAACAGAAACAGAAGATGTTAAGAAGAGATGGCAAGAATACACAGAAGAACTATACAAAAAAGATCTTCATGACCCGGATAATCATGATGGTGTGATCACTCACCTAGAGCCAGACATGCTGGAATGTGAAGTGAAGTGGGCCTTAGGAAGCATCACTACGAACAAAGCTAGTGGAGGTGATGGAATTCCAGTTGAGCTATTTCAAATCTGAAAAGATGACGCTGTGAAAGTGCTGCACTGAATATGCCAGCAAATTTGGAAAACTCAGCAGTGGCCACAGGATTGGAAAAGGTCAGTTCTCATCCCAATCCCTAAGAAAGGCAATGCCAAAGAATGCTCAAACTACCGCACAATTGCACTCATCTCACACACTAGTAAAGTAATGCTTAAAATTCTCCAAGCCAGGCTTCAACAGTACGTGAACCATGAAGTTCCAGATGTTCAAGCTGGTTTTAGAAAAGGCAGAGGAACCAGAGATCAAATTTCCAATATCTGCTGGATCATTGAAAAAGCAAGAGAGTTCCAAAAAAAATCTATTTCTGCTTTATTGACTATGCCAAAGCATTTGACTGTGTGGATCACAATAAAATGTGGAAAATTCTGAAAGAGATGGGAACACCAGACCACCTGACCTGCCTCTTGAGAAAACTGTATGCAAGTCAGGAAGCAACAGTTAGAAATGGACATGGGACAACAGACTGGTTCCAAATCAGGAAAGGAGTATGTCAAGGCTGTATATTGTCACCCTGCTTATTTAGCTTATATGCAGAGTACATCATGAGAAATGCTGGGCTGGAAGAAGCACAAGCTGGAATCAAGATTGCCAGGAGAAATATCAATAACCTCAGATATGCAGATGACACCACCCTTATGGCAGAAAGTGAAGAAGAACTAAAGAGCCTCTTGATGAAAGAGAAAGAGGAGAGTGAAAAAGCTGGCTTAAAGCTCAACATTCAGAAAACTAAGATCATGGCATCTGGTTCCATCACTTCTTGGGAAATAGACGGGGAGACAGTGGATACAGTGAGAGACTTTATTTTTGGGGGGCTCCAAAATCACTACAGATTGTGACTGCAGTCATGAAATTAAAAGGTGCTTGCTCCTTGGAAAAGTAGTTATGACCAACCTAGGCAGCATATTAAAAAGCAGAGACATTAATTTGCCAACAAAGGTCTGTCTAGTCAAAGCTATGGTTTTTCCAGTGGTCATGTATGGATGTGAGAGTTGGACTATAAAGGAAGCTGAGTGCTGAAAAACTGATGCTTTTAAACTGTGGTGTTGGAGAAGACTCTTGAGAGTCCCTTGGACAGCAAGAATATTCAACCAATCCATCCTGAAGGAAATCGGTCCTGAATATTCATTGGAAGGACTGATGTTGAAGGTGAAACTCTAATACTTTGGCCACTTGATGCAAAGAACTGACTCTTTGGAAAAGACCCTAATGCTGGGAAATATTGAAGGTGGGAGGAGAAGGGGACGACAGAGGATGAGATGGTTGGATGGAATCATCTACTCAATGGACATGAGTCTGAGTAAACGCTGGGAGTTGATGATGGACAGGGAGGCCTGGCATGCTGCAGTCCATGGAGTCACAAAGAGTCAAGACACATGTGAGTGACTGAACTGAACTGAAAGATGCTCTTGTCTTATCACTTAGAATAAGAAAAAATTCACAACCCTAAACATCCAATGAATAGTGCATTGATTAAATAATATTGCAATGGAAAATTATGCATCCATTAGAAATGATTATGTAAATCTATTTGTTGACACATAAAGATACTGATGATAAATAAAAAATTGTAGGTCATAAAATATTAAGTTTCATTTGAGTCCACTTTTATAATATGCATAGTTGTTATATGTATTATATACATACATATACTTACAGGAAATATATAGGGAATGCTAGAAGGCTACATGACAAAATATTTACATTGGTTGCTCCAGGATGAAAAGATTATGGAGTTATATATTTTTCTCTATTTGTTAAATTTTATGTTATTAGAAGATGTTGCTTTTATCAGCACAGAAATAGGTTGTAAAAATAGAACAAATAAAGGCAATTTGGGGGGACTCTCAGTCTAAAAATATCTTGAAAATACACCTGCCTCAGATTCCTACAGTGGGTACTTTCTGCCATCTTCTTCTGGGTCACACATATTGAATCTGTGTTTTCCTCTCTGTGTATAGTTACATTCGTAACCTCCCCACCCTCCTGCGATGATAGCCTGCCGTCCGTCTTCTTTCTGACCTTTGGGGCCTCAACACCATGAGCTCTCTCAAAGGCACGGCACTTGGGGGCGAGGTGCGGGCAGAGACGGGATGTTTATCGCTTTTCCTCTGTTTTCTTTTCTCCAGGTCCTCCTTTTTCTCTGCCTTTGCATCAGGGGGACCTTGCTCCCACTCTCCATCAGCCCCTGGAGCCACACTCGCAACGCGGCAGTGGCAGCAGCCATCCTGGTTGGGGTTTATCTTCACAAGTTCCCAAGTCACTCTTGGTAGCATGTCTGTGCTCGGTGAATAATGAGAAAGACCTACCATCCATCTAGGGGTAAAACAGTGTGAGCAGTTACATTTAAATTTAGCTATTCCCCCCGCCCCCCCAGCTTATTTCTTATGTTCTGATAGAAAAGGACCCATTTACGGGCCTTTGTGGTAAATACCCAGATAATCGTGTCCCAAAGACGGGGCCTCATTTTCCACCAGAGTCAGTGATCACCGTGGATGGGCAGCCATCCTGAAGTTGCCAGCCCTGCGTAAACCCTGGTCCCTTACAAGCAATTTCTCTGGACCTTCAGAAGGGACTCATTTCAATGCGTGCCTATTAGCTACGGAAAGGCAGCTAATTGCAGCCGTCCTGCCGTCTGTAGACTGCAAGAAGACGAGCTCCACATAAAGAAGCATTCGGGGTCTGGGTGTGTCTCCCTGATACACAGTGAAGGGAGGATGAAGCACACAAATACAACATCCACCGGGTGTGAGCTGTGGGGAAAAGGAACTTTGGGCGCAAACAGACCTGAATCTGAATCTTTGTTCACCCCCTTACTATCCAGTTGTTTGAGCAAGTTATGCATTTACTCTGTATCTGATCCCGCATCTATGAATGGATTATTCACCTCTGTCCGCAGTGTTGTTAGGATGGTGTGGCAGACTGTCTTTCCCAAAGACAGCAGTAGAAATACTCCCTTTCCTGTGATTTCTAGAATATATTGAATGCCTCATCCAGAAGTAGGGTCTAATTTTCCTTCCCATCAGTCTGGGCAGGACTGTGGCTCGTGTACAAGCAAAAGAAAACATGGGAGTGCTTCTGCATGACTTCTGAGTGTAGGGCAGGAAAAGTGATGCGGTTTCTACTTGGAAGACGAGGCATTCACACCTGGAACCTGAGCCAGAAGTCCAGGTACCCGAAGGCCGCCATGCTGAGAGGAAGCCCAAGCAGCTCTGTGGGGGACCCACATGTGAGAGTGACCACCCACAAGCCCCACTGAAGTCCAGCCAACAGCTAGCATTAACCATCAGCCACGTGAGAGATGCTTTATATAATTCCAGCTCCCAACCATCATCACCCCTGGTGCTCCAGTCTCCCTAACCAAAGACCTAGATGTTGTAGAGCAGAGTCCAGCCATCCCTTGTGCCCTGACCAACTTCCCTGTCCACGTGATCTGAGAGCAAGTGAAAACAGTTGCTTTGTGCAACTAAACTTTGGGGAGCCTTGTTATGTAGCAGTAGTAACAGGAAAAGAATGCCAGGAAAATAAAATCCTCTAAAGCAAGTGACACAGAGAACTCTTACCAAGCAGCAGTTCTAATTATTTACATTATTTTCTCTGAATTAAGATGAAATGATACTTACTCCTTGGAACAAAAGCTATGAAAAACCTAGAGAGTGCATTAAAAAGCAAAGATATTACTTTACTGACAAAGGTTCTTATAGTCAGAGCTCTGGTTTTTCCAGTAGTCATGTACAGATGTGAGAGTTGGACCATAAAGAAGACTGAGCACTGAAGAATTGATGCTTTTGAACTGTGGTGTTGGAGAGGACTCTTTGAGAGTCTCTTGGACTGCAAGGAGATCCAACAAGTCCATCCTAAAGGAAATCAGTCCTGAGCATTCATTGGAAGGACTGATGCTGAAGCTGAAGCTCCAATACTTTGGCCACCTGATGCGAAGAACCGACTCATTTGAAAAGACCCTGATGCTGGGAAAGATTGAAGGTGGGAGGAGAAGGGGACGACAAAGGAAGAGATGATTGGATGGCATCACCGACTTGATGGACGTGTTTCAGCCACCTCCAGGAGTTGGTGATGGACAGGGAAGTCTGGCGTGCTGCAGTCTGTGGGGTCGCAGAGAGTCGGACACGACTGAAAAATTGAACAACAGCTCAGCCCGTGCAGAGCAGCCACGAAGCCGCCGTGCAGCAACGCACGAAGCGCCGACTCCGGAGCCGGTGCTCCAGGGCAGAGCAGCCTGTGCTCCACGGCAGAGAAGCCTGTGCTGCAGGACACAGAAGTCTGTGCTCCACGGCAGAGAAGCCGGTGGTCCAGGACAAAGAAGCCTGCACTCCAGGGCAGAGAAGCCTGTACTCCAGGGCAGAGAAGCCTGTGCTCCAGGACAGAGAAGCCGCCACAGAGGAGCTGCCATGAGGAGACGCGCGTGCACTCACCAGTCGTCCCGCTCTTCACAACTAGAGCAAGCCCGCACGCAGCAGGGAAGACGCAGCGCGGCCAAAGATAAATAAATACATAATTTAAAAAAGGAATATTCACTTCTTTATACTTTGCCATCAATGAAGCTTTAATCAAAATACTGGATGACTGAATGGCAGTCCAGAAAATCTGAACCTGTGCAAGTGTACGTGCGTGACTCCTGGCACTTAAGAGATAGATGACCCTCGCCCTGAACAGACTTAGCCCTCTGCTCTAATAATCCAGAGGTCCGGGACGGATTCACTGAAGCTTTGCCTCGTGAATAGGAGTATTAGTATTTCAGAGAGCCTGATGAACATTCCAGAAAGTAACAAGTACTGTTTTATAGGCTGTTGTACTATATCGCGAAGAGCAGGGAGGGGACTGGGGGAGGGGCATGGTGCAGAAAAACATGACGCAGAAGCAGAATTGTTTCCTAATAAAAAAATCTCTCAAAGTTTTCTGCGAGGCCCTGTCAGCAGCTCTTCAAGCAGCACAGCTTATTTTAAATTTTATTTAAATCAACAAATTGTACACACTTGAACATGGAAACAGAATACAGGGAAAACACAAGCTGCCCTAACAGAGTAATGTCTAATAAACATTATGCTACTCAGAGATATTTGCTGTTTAATCACCCCTTGAAAAGATGTCGGATAGCATCTTGCTAAAGGCCATGGTGCCAGCTTTCCTGGCTTCGGAGTTCATGCAGCTCATTTTTTTCCTCTCTCTCTTCCCCATTTGCTTTTTTTTTTTTTTCTTTCTTGTTTTTCAAATAACAACCTCTGAGATGCTCACTCAGAGGATAAAGCATTTGTGCTTTAAGTACTGATAATAATGGGTTTCCCTGGAGGCTCCTGCAGTGCAGGAGACTTGGGTTCAATCCCCGGGTCAGGAAGATCCCCTGGACAAGCGAATGACTACGTACTCTAGTATTCTTGTCTGGGAAATCCCACGGCCCGAGGAGCCTGGTGGGCTACAGTCCACGGAGTAGCAAGGAGTCAGTCCTTAGCTTATTGATAATATTGTTATCAGTAAGAATAGTTTCTGGAGTAGCCTCTTTGCCAGGGCTGCCTATATACTTGGTGGGGCCCAGAGCAAGTGAAAACACGGAGTCCTTTTTCAAAAATTAAGAGAATTTCAAGGCACTGCTGGCAGAACGTTCAAACCTAAAATGAGGTCTTTCTGAGCACAGGCCCTGGGCTCTACCAACCAGACATCAGTGGACCCACCTCCTGGCACCCCTGTGTGACAATCGAAAATGTCTGCAGATATAATCAGCTGTCTTCTGAAGGGTGAAACTGCTGCAGCTGGGAACCACCTGTCTAGATGAATGAATCCATACTTCAATTGTGTGAGTCATGAGCCTATTTCCTATAGAAGGCGTTGCTGTTGAGTTGTTTTTGTTTAGTCGCTCAGTCGTGTCTGACTCTTTGCCACCCCATCGACTGTAGCCTGCCAGGTCCTCTGTAAATGGGATTTCCCAGGCAAGGGTACTGGAGTGGGTTGCCATTTCCTCCTCCAGCAGATCTTCCCGACCCGGAAGTGGCAGCCAGATTCCTTATTACTGAGCCAGGGAGGCCCCATTAGCCTTGTCTAAAGAGGTCATCCACTATTCAGCTCCAGTGGACTGTTGTTAAGAGGAAATATTTACTCATCATTGTCAGATCTTACAAATTTTCAAGAAATGTCTGGCTTTATGTTTTTTCAGACTTTTACATGCTGGCATCAGTTTTTTATAATTTGACGTAGGCCAAATGAGAGACGTCTGTGGACGTCTGCAAACGTCTCCTGCTGCCCGGGTGCAGACTGGCCTAGAGGACTCCCCAAGATGCGGTCCCAGGTGTCCGTGACGCCGAGCAGAGCTCCCACGTCTCAAGGATGTTTCCCCCAGGGAATGCTGCCTTTCAAAACAGTTGGATGGATCAAAGTAGTACTTAACGTACTTCATTGATTAGGTTCACGTTGCCCCTTTGAACAGAGAGTTTTATTTAACCTCTATCTTGATAACAAGTGAATTCCCGAGTGGGTGAAAGGAAAAGGGTTATTTAGAAGATGCTCTTTCAATTGAAGCTGTCTATTTTTTCACCCACCCTGATGAATATTTTCTTTGCTTGTAAGTACTAGAACCTCCTTCAAGCTAGCTCTCCAATGTGGCAATTTATTATAAAGATATACAGGAATATTTCTGAACCCATGGACAGCAAGTATACTCACACCCCCAGAAGGGACCAGAAAAACTGTGTTGAATCAAGTGATACTCTGATGTATCTTTCATTATTCCCTTCTCTCTGGAATGACTTTCTCCTTCTGTAAGTACATAGCTGCCCCACTGCTGGACCTATACATTGCTCAAGCTTCATTTGAAATTTCTAGAGTGAAAGTAAATAGAACCAACTGGAAGTAGATGTCAACTTTCGTTTTTCTCAAATTCTCAAATTATTCTTGACCTCCACCCGCCCCCCCCAAATGTGAAAGACAGTTTTAGCTAGAGCTTTTCTCTGTGTATTTAGCAGTAATCACTGGGATGAATTTTATGGATCTTTAACACCAAAAGTGTAATTTACATTCAATACTGGGAAAATATCAAGAAAGAATTGCTTATTTGTGAGGAGTAGACTACAACAATTACAGGTCATTAGTGAAACTGAAATGTACCTCAGCTTTATCAATGATATTTCAATCAATGCACACTAAGGAAATAATCATGAATATGTTGAAAGACCTATTCACAAGAATATTGATCATTGTATTATTTATAACAGTGAAAAACTGAAACCACTTATATGGTCAACAATAATGAATTACCTTAAAAATTACAGTCTGTCAAGGCAATGGGGACTATGATATCTTTTAAAATGGTCTTGAAAAATATGAGTGACATGTAAGGACAATCCCATCCTATATCAGAAGTCAGCAAACTATGGCCATGGGGTCAACCCTGCCCATCACCTATTTTTGTCAATAGTTTTGTTGGGACAAAGCCATGCCCTTTTGTTTTCTTCTTGTCTATGGCGGGCTTTGTTCTATGGCTTCAGAGCTGAGTGACTGTGACAGAGAGACCTCATGGCCAGTGAAGCTGAAAATACTTACAACCTGGCTTTTTACAGAAAAGGTTACTGACCTCTGTTCTGTATCATTGGTGATAAAATAGTATTATTTCGGACAGAGAAAGAGAAAGAAAATAGCCAAAGTAAACATACTGAAATGAAGAACAGCAGTTATCCTGAATGATAGGAAAACGGGTAATATTTATTTTTATCCCTTTGCTTTTCAGTCTTCTCCAAAATCAATACAATACTATTACTATTGTCATAACACACAAAACACTTAAAATTTTTTATACCATCCTGGAGAAGGAAATGGCAACCCATTCCAGTATTTTTGCCTGGGAAATCCCATGGGTGAGAAGCCTGGTGGGCTACAGTCCATGGGTTCACAAAGAGTCAGACACGACTTAGCAACTAACCAACAAGCTAACGGAACAGAGATTTCAGTGGCCACACAAGACAGAGAGTACAGAGTTTATAGAACTAGTTCAGAAAAAGACACTAAATTTTTTTTAATACCATTAAAAAAGACTCCATTCCATTCCCCCCAGCCTCCCAATCTCTCTTCTCGGCTATAGCGACAGCAGAAGAGTCTCTGGTTCTTTGCTGAGTGACTGTAAAGCCACCAAGTGCCCTGGAACCAGGTTCTGTCCAATATTATACCTGGGAGGATATGAGCAACAGAAGAAGAGGAACAGGGCCACAGAGCTCGGAGAAAATTAAGATCTGCAGATGTGACATTTCCTAGAAATCAGCCTGTCTTGGTTCCTCCCATAATTATTCACCATTTTGTTTACAAATGGGAAATAGCACTCTACTGTTCACTGTCTTCCAAGAGACTGAAGTTAATTTGAAATAATCCTCCAGCAAAAGCACCAATAAAAGCATCTGGAATGCCCTGATGCCATCCCCTCTGGCTACTGACACGACATTATTGATACACAAATCAAAGTTGACTGCTCTGGTAACATTGAGTCCCCTGGCAGCAAGAGCTTTCAACAGAGAAGGTGTTCCTTTCTTAAGACAGGGCCAACTCAATACACTATCTGGTTGTAACAGCCTTAGTTAAGACATTAAAGGGATCCCAGACAGAAATTTTACATCCCCTTCCTTTCTTTCCCCTCAGATAGAATGGGCCTGTCCCCCGCTAAAATCATAAATAAATAAAAGAAGAAGAAATTCAAACTATGCCTAAGAATAGGCTCATGAGACGTAAAGGAGGCTGGAAATGTAATGTGATGCGAAGGCTGTCACAAGATTTCACTTGTCAGAGATACTAGCAGGAAACTTACGCCTGCCTGGAGTTTCCACCATTAAAGTCATCTCTTTAGAGACACTGTGTTGTTGTGTTTTTTTTTTAAAGGCTCTGCTCAAATATAGAATTATTGAACTTCTGGATTTAAAGAGTGAGTCCTTAGAGGTCATAAATCCATTGCTGAACTGATATGCAAATCCCCACTCCTGTATTCCTTCTAAGATATCTCCTGACCCTTATATGATCTCCTCCCAAGACAGGGAACTCATTACTTTAAAAAAGAACAGCTATTCCATTTTGAGCTGGCTTGAACTATCTAAAAGCTTTCTTTCTGGTGAGGTAAAACATGCTTCTGGGTAACTTTTATTCTTTGGTCACTAGTTCTGTTTCATTCACCCAAACGAATGTTTAATGTACACTTTCAGGCATGGTCAACAGAATGGCGTCAAAATTTCTGCTCTCACGGGGTTTACATAGTGAGGAACACAGCGAGCACACAATACATGATGAGCAAGATCATCTCAGGCATGGTCAAGACGGTACGGACCTGCCTTGCCCTTAAGTCAAGACAGTGATAAGGACCAGAGAGAGTGAAGCAGCCTGCTTTGGATGAAGAATATTAGAGTTTAATTGTGTTCCTGATAAAAATATGCTGAAGTCTCAACCTCAGGACCTGTGAATGTGATCTCTTCTGGCAATAGGGTCTCTGTGGATGAAATCAAGTTAAAATGATGTCATAAGATGAGCCAGGAACCAGCATCCAAATAGGAAGAGAGGAAGAGACTGTCACCACGAGACGCCCATGAGGAGACACCCAGGGGACGCCAGGAGGATGGGCGGGGAGACGGCACTGATGCAGCTGTAAGCCAAGGGTCGCCAAGGCTTGCTGGCGACCAGCAGGAGCTCAGAGGAAGGCGGGGAACAGATGCTCCTGCAGAGCCTCAGAGAGAACACAGGCCCGCCAACGCCTTGGCTGGGACTTCTAGCTCCCAGAACTGTGGGAGAGCCGAGGTCTCCTGCTCCCTGCACGGTCTGCTGTCTTCGCTGCAGCATCCCTGGGAAACGGATGTGGAGGGTCAGGGGAGACCTCACAGAGGGGCAGCTTTCGAGCTGACGCACCAGTTTCCACGAGGAAGGAGGTTCTTCCAAGCACAGGAAGAGCAAAAGCCCCGACGCTGGAATGAGCTTGGATCGTTCCGGGAACAAAAGGAGGCCAAGCGACACGAGGTCTGATCAGAGGGGGGACGTGGTGGGAGATGAGCTTGGAGAAGGGACTGGAGCTAAAGAAGGGACTGGGACTCCTCACTCTATGCCGCAAAATGCAGGCCCGTGGACCCCACCCCGGGACTGACGGATGCGTGGTGGACCCAAGCATTGGTGTATTTTTAAAGGTTTTGAGAACCACATATATGGAGCTGTGTGAGTCTGGTAAATAGCTTGGAGTTTATTCTTTACGCAAGGTATCTCAGCTCACTAGGACGCTTTATTGGGCGCAATACGATCCTTCAGATGTTGGAAAGCAGCCCTTACGTGCCACTTCCAGTCCCGATGGCCCTTCTCCTCCCCATCTTCTCTTCTTCCAAACCTCACCGTTTCTCACATGCAATTTGGTTCAATCTACTGCAGACCTAACAGGAAGCCACTAAAGTCAAACACCTCCTTACACCTCAACATGATAGCACACGGTTCTGTTAGCTTAGCCAGCTCAGCGGGTCTCAGCCTTCCCTTCTGTCCCGCGAGGCTTCCTCCCATTGCTGCCCCCCTACACGTGGGCACAACAGTGCTGGAATGGATTTGAACACCACCCATCCCCGCAGAGAGGAGTTGTTCTGCTCTCCTACCCGTCGCAAGTAATAAATTGACAGGTACCTGGAGAAGAGTCAAAGGCTGAAGGAATTTGGGGGCGGGGAAGAGAAAGGGTTCCAGGGTTCATTCAGAAGGATTTTAAGGCTCTCCTATGTGCTTCACCTGTTGAGGTGAGGTTTCCCCATTCTGATTGGCAGGGCCGAGGTGCCTCAGGCAGAGCCACCCGATGCCGTTGTGGAGGTCGAGATGCTAAGGCAGGTGGGTATATTGGAGTCCCTGCAGACAGACTTCCTCTACTTCTCAGGCTGAAAGAGAAGAGATCAAGGAACGTCATTCACACAGTGAAGCATTTGAAACCTTGACACTGCAATTTTGGCACAGTGTAATCCTTGGCTTTTAGCTCTAAGGTATTTTTGGAAACTCTTTCTCAAAGAAGAATCATAAGACATTGTTCAGATTATGTACCGATTCATTTTTTTTTTCCTTTTCAGAGATTGGCAAGAAACTTTGATGAACATAGAAGCTTGCTGGCTCAGCCGGTAACAAATATCAAAAGATCAGGGCAACAATGTGAGAAGGTAGATTGGCTACTTACCCATCGGACTGTTTCAGTCAGTCAGTCAGTTCAGTCGCTCAGTCGGGTCCAACTCTTTGTGACCCCATGAATCGCAGCACGCCAGGCCTGCCTGTCCATCACCAACTCCTGGAGTTTACTCAAACTCGTGTCCATCGAGTCGGTGATGCCATCCAGCCATCTCATCCTCTGTTGTCCCCTCTCTTCCTACCCCAATCCCTCCCAGCATCAGGGTCTTTTCCAGTGAGTCAACTCTTCGCATGAGATGGCCAAAGTATTGGAGTTTCAGCTTCAGCCTCAGTCCTTCCAATGAATACCCAGTCCAAGGGACTCTCAAGAGTCTTCTCCAACACCGCAGTTCAAAAGCATCAATTCTTCGGTGCTCAGCTTTCTTTATAGTCCAATTCTCACATCCATACATGACCACTGGAAAAACCATAGCCTTGACTAGACGGACCTTTGTTGGCAAAGTAATGTCTCTGCTTTTTAATATGCTGTCTAGGTTGGTCATAACTTTCCTTCCAAGGAGTAAGCATCTTTTAATTTCATGTTTGCCTGGTATTATACAGACCTCTAATTTGTAAGAGGGCCTCCCTGATAGTTCAGTTGGTAAAGAATCTGCCTGCAATGCAGGAGACCCCGGTTCGAGTCCTGAGTCGGGAAGATCCCCTGGAAAAGGGATAGACATTAGGGTCCAGCATTCTTGGGCTTCCCTGGTGGCTCAGCTGGTGAAGAATCCACCTGCAAGGCAGGAGACCTGGGTTCGATCCCTGGGTTGTGAAAACCTCCTGGAGAAGGAAATGGCTACCCACTCCAGTATTCACCTGGAGAATCCCGTGGACTGTATAGTCCATGGGATCACTAAAAGTGTCGTACACCACTAAGTGACTTTCGCTTTCACTTTCTAGATTGTAAGAGTCCTGGTTCATTGCCCAGGTCCGCGCAAGAACAAACTCTGTGATACTCAGATTTATGAGGAGACCTAATACTTCTTCCAGGATATGCATTGGCACGGCCCAGCCACCTGTTCACAAACTGGGTCTGACTTCTGGTTGGCTGGTACTTGCTGTTAAATATTTTCAGTTTTACTTCTTTATCTCAGGGCTCATAGAAACCCTTACAGAGCAATGGAACAGCAGTGCTAAGACTCCCATCCTTAGAGGACAATTACTGGTTGTCTGTCAAGCCATCAGTGGTCACTCTCCTGGCTGCCACTCTGTTCTGATCTACAGGGTGAGCTCTGAGAAACCCCTTCACGCAGTGGCTTTGGCCCCACCACATGCTAACTACACGGATTGGTCCAAGAGCAGGAAATGCTCAAAGTTCCTTCTCTAGGAACCAGGTTCAGGCCAAGGAGAAATTCAATCTCTCCATCTCCATCATTTAGTCTCATTGTGTTTCTATTTCTATCTTTTTTTTCTTTCTCTCTCTTTAGACTGCAAAAGCTTAGATGTTGTCAACAGCCATATTTTAAAGCCTAGAATTTGAGAAACGGAATGAGGCAACCTGCAGTATAAGAAAAGAATTTACCCAATGCCATTACATTCTCTACAACATACTCCAAATTATATTGAACAAGATGAAATTGCCAATATTTGACCATTTTAAAATTGACCACGATTAATAAAACTGACATGAAGTATAGCT
The DNA here is from genome assembly GCF_910594005.1 of Cervus elaphus. NCBI lineage: Eukaryota > Metazoa > Chordata > Mammalia > Artiodactyla > Cervidae > Cervus > Cervus elaphus. Next base: position 79,583,968 of record NC_057837.1, on the reverse strand, counting down.
CTAGCTGAGCTATTTAGGATTTACAATGGTATTGTCCTTTTCAATTTTCTCTAGAATTGATTTGTTTTTGCTCATGTTTATTTTTCATGCAGAAACAAACATTATGACAAATTCACACAAATCATGAATCCTTTCTTTTATATGAATTTCATCAGGGGCACAGAACACCTGAAGAAGGTAGAAATATCAATTTGGCCTTGGGAGAGGGTTTGGGCAGCCAAAGGACTATTCTGCAGTGGTTTGAAATTTTCGTTCTAAAATTTATTTGAATTGACGATCATTTAGAATTCATGCTAAAAAGCCAACCTTCAAAGCAATGTGAGGCCTGTAATAGACATAAGAATTTCTCAGAACCTGGGTACAATAGGGAAGGTGAAAAATTAGACAATGGGTACCACACCAATGGATAGGAAAGCAATGCTGAGATGTTTGGTGAGTTGCTTACTGCTTAGGTTTCAAAAGAGTACAGGTACATTTTTGGAAGAGATTATGAGCTATGACCATAGGTACTGGTTGACTATTGAAAGAGATCTGGGCATTGACTGAAGGTTGAGGACACTCTCAAGTCTGCTAGGAAACCGTCATTAAAATCAGAGAATGTTCTGGTTCCAACACAGCAGCCTATAGCAGCCACAAAGCAGCACTCTGTTTTAAAGCAGCGTGAGCAAATGACCGCAGGATCATCTCGTCACAAAGCTGTTCCACGCTTGACTGATAAACGGTTCTATGACTATGTGCTGCGTTGGCGGACTCTCGGTCCCCTCACTGTCATGACAAGTATGCCGTTAGAGCAGGGGTCAACAAGCCATGGCCCATGGCCCACCAACTGTTTCTGCATAGCCCATGAGCTAAGATGGGTACTTACAGTTTTAAATAGTTGAAAATAATCAAAAGCATGATATTTCCTGACATGTGAACCTTAAATGAAATTTCAGTTTCAGTTCATAGGTAAAGTTTTTGAAATACATCAACAATTTGCTTACATATTGTCTGTGGCTGCCTTTCCACTAAAAAAAATGGCTTGAGTACTCGGACAACAGAGACAGTCCCGCAAAGCCTAAAAAGTTTACTATCCGGCTCTTTACAGAAATAAGCGTGCCAGCCTCCATGCTAGAGTATATTTGCTTCTGCAAGACTTTTCTAGCAAGATGCTTGGGTACATAAAAGGAGAAGGTTTGGCTTTCATCAAACTTAAAGAAGTGGCTTTGTTGTTTTGTACATCCTTGTTGATAAATACAAAAAATTTGACCTGAGACCTGTTCTCCTTGGAGTCTGGTTGTGAGTTGTGGGAGCAGACTCGGAGTTGACATCAATCTCTCTAACTGTTGGGGGTTAATGAAATTGACCAAGAAGAATTTAACTGTATGAAGCCCAAATTGTTCGGCTCACTTTGCAGCACCTGCCTTGAGAGGGGCAGAATTGATCTGAGTGTTGCAAAAAATACTCATTGACATTTTAGTACCTGATTTCAGACCTTTCCTAGGACCCAGTTGTTTTACTGCCCTTTCACCCTATGAAACATTGAATATCTTTAAAATGAATCCCCTTTGTTTTGCTTAAGCTACATCCAGCAGATTTTTATCACTTGCAACCAAATAGAATCCTTATTTATACACTCTTGACGATCAGCAGAAGGGGATAAAGATGCAAGAGCTGTAGCTGTTCATTTTATGGAACCATAAGATCTTCCTGAATTATTTAGTTAACCATCCACCAGCACTTATAGCCAGGCACCTCTCACACTTAACCCAGAAATCTTAGTTATTAAGGTGATGCTTTATACTCTGCATTGGGCAGCAACCCAGCAAAAATGCCAATACGTTTTAGGTAAGCCTGGGGAGTATGTATCGTGTTGATGGGTAATAAGTAACATGCACCTTAACTCTTTTTAAGAGAGGCCCAGACATCACACACTCAAGACAACCCAAATGCCTCATCCATTATTCACAGATAGCGCCGAAGATTCAGCAGGTGATCAAACAAGCATCCCAAAGATGTAATCAAGGTCAGCTGCAAAAGCCCTCCAAGAAGCCAGTGCTTCACTTCACCCATTGGGCTTAATTTTCTTGGTCCCATTTGCCTTCTTTATCCTCACCCCACCATCACAACTACCACTCTTCTCCAAAGTCACCAGCCTCACATTTAGGTGGTGATATCAGTAACTCTTTGAGAGATGTGCAGAGAAGAAAGCTGGAGTGTGCTGTCTGCAGTGACATTCCAGGTCAATAAACACCTTCATGCGTGCCTGTCCCGGTTAGCAGATCAATGACTCCTCCGTTAATTACTAAACAAGAGTTGGAGGGAGTCAACAGATAGGCACTTCATGAGACAAAAAATATTTCCAAGACTACATTGGGTCGAGTGTGACATTTTCCTGACCGAATCATTTCCATCATCCTACTTATCAATATAGTAAGTGAGAACTGAAAACAATCCACTAACCAATGGACATGTCGACTTTCAGGGTCACTGTTCTCGAAAGCGGGGGCTCCCAGGCAGCTCAGTGGTAAAGAACCCACCTGACAATGCAGGAGACGCAAGAGACTCAGGTTTGGCCCCTGGATCGGGAAGACCCCCTGGAGGAGGAGATGGCTACCCACTCCAGGATTCCTCCCTGGAATATCGCATGGACAGAGGAGTCTGGCGGACTACCGTCCCTGGGGTCACAAAGAGTCAGACATGATGAGAGACTCAGCACCCTTGAAAGAACATTTGGGAATTTCCCAAAGATACGCTAATTTGCTACTCTGTACCTGTTTGCAATGATATTCATCTTTTGATGAACTCCATGGTTCCTCTTGCTGGGAGCACCTGTGAGCCCAGGGAATTCTTTTTCTAGCCTATTCTAGTGGTGGAAGTGCATCCGTTTCAAAAAGGCTGTGCCTCATAGAGCACTCACGTTTCTTGCACTAATTCTAATGAATCCAGGAGAGAGAGCAGTGCGAAATGGTTGGAGACCGACCCAGGCCCACCTCAGTATAAAGGGGCTTTTATGTGGACATGCCCCATTAGGGACCACCGCACACATCTTCCTCAATAAATAAGCTTACTGCTCAAGTAATAAAGTCATTTATGGAGAGAAGTCAGCCAAAAAACCAGGACTTATGGAAGGTTCTCAGGGAGGAATCATAGTGAGTTTGGTTGAAAGAGAATCCCATAGATTCAAATCAAAAGACCAATTTTCAACTGGGAGCCCTAATTTCTAAGGACCTATTACTGAACCTTTTCCTCGTGGGTTCAGAAAGAAAAGTTCAGGTACACTACCCCAAACAGGGAAAGGGAATTTGGCGACTTTAAAGCCAATTAAGTCCTTTCTGAATATTAGAGTAGTTTTCTCTGCTTTTTCCAAAACATAAGAATTTCTGATCAAACAAGAACTTTTCCACTTTTAATTAGCCCCTTGTGTTCTGAGAAGAAAAGCAAGAGCAAAAGTTATAAAAAATCTCTTATTTAAAGTCACCGTTACAAGGTCTTTAATTTTTTAACTCTACTGATTATTAAAAGAAGATGTCATGAGGAAGTGAGCACTTCTCTTTCTCTGAGTTCGACTGTTTTTTGTGGTAAAAGTTAATTCTGTGTCTTATCTAAGACCTTGCAAATCTCGGGGATACAGGAAGGTTGACAAGGGGTAGATATGAGATGAAAGAGAAAATTTCCTTTAGGACATGGTCGCCTGAGAAAGAGATTGGATGTTGCTAGTATATTTTGCTGACACTCATAATATACCAGCTGCTTTTAATGAGATTCAATACATGCTAGTTATCATCACCTGTATATGTATATGTGTATATATGTATGTACATAAAAGATACAGAATGTAGGCCATACACATGTGCATAGATACATGCAGAAATGTATGTACATAATCTGCATGTATGTATGTATCTAAATGAGGGCATAAAGGCCCTTGTACTTTTTTGGGGAGGGTGCAATTTTACACCTTTTTCTCTTATTAATATATAATCTTTTATGGAATATATTCAGTAAAGTGTATACAACTTTAGGGGCACAGCATGATAAACTTTTACACATTTATACCTGACTTATTTCCCTGGTGTCTCAGTAGTAAAGAATCCACCTTCAGTGCAGGAAACATAGGTTCAGTCCCTGGGTCAAGAGGAGCCCCTGGAGAAGGAAATGGCAACCCACTGCAGTATTCTCGCCTGAGAAATCCCATGGGCAGAGGAGCCTGGCGGGCTGCAGTCCACGGGGTCACAAAAGAGTCGGACACAAACGTAGCAACTAAACCACAACAGCAGCAAACCATCATGCAGATTAAGATACAGAACACGGCCCAGAACTGAGCCTTAAACCCAAGTTTGCCAGTTCAAAGCAGCTCTGGTCTCCGCATCCTGCAGAGGCAGGTCGTATATTAGCACTGACCAGCATCTAACCAACCAGGGGCAGGCTTCCTGTCCTAATGGCTTACATGGCTGGTGCTATGATAGTGATGCTGGGGAGCTCCCCGTGAGCAGATGCTGGCAGAGGTCAGTCCACAGGCAAGCGCAGCCCCCCGCTTCCTTATGGGAGGGCGCTCCTCCATGGGAGTCTGCAACGCCAGCCAGCCTTTCCCAGCCTCCCTGCAGCTTGTTTCTGGGATGAGTTTCCTGCCAATGGGAACTGAGGGAGTGTCTGCTGGGGCCTCTGGGAAAGACCTGCCCTTCCGAGAAAAGAGAGAGAAGGAAGAGAACCATTCTCTCCCTGTTTCTGTCAAACATCTACAGACACGGTGCTCAGAGTTGGGGCAGCTGTCCATGGCAATACGCAGAGGACGGTGGTAAGACGGAGGCTGAGTTCTTAATAGCAAAGCCCCAAACCAGCGGTCGGGAAACTTGTGTTGTGAAGGGTCAGACAATAAATTGTGGGCCACACACAGCCTTTATTGCTATTCTTCTTTTCTTTTTTTAGCATCTCTTCTTGGTTTTGTTCTTGTTATTAAGTGGTGTTTGACTCTTTGCGACACCATGGATGATAGCCCACCAGGCCCCGCTGTCCTCCACTACCTCCTGAGTTTGCTCAGATTCACTTCCAATGAGTTGATGATGCTATCGAACCATCTCATTTTCTGCCGCCCCCGTCTCATTTTGCTCTCAATCTTTCCCAGCATCAGGGTCTTTTCCAATGAATCACCTCTTCACATCAGGTGGCCAAAGTATTAGAGTTTCAGCTTTAGAATCAGCTCTTCCAATGAATATTCAAGACTGATTTCCTTTAGGATGGACTGGTTTGATCTCCTTGCTGTCCAAGGGACTCTCAAGAGTCTTCTCCAACACCAGATTTCGAAAGCATTATTGGTTTTGGGTTGCACAAAAACAACGTGGGTAGATTTGCCTCACAGGTGAGCGTTTGATGACCCCTTCTCTTAACCAACCCAGTAACCACCTATCTGCAGGGTACTTATTCAGGAATATGATTCAAAGGCAAACTGTTTCTTAAGCTACTGTATTTCAGATATTCTATTACTTGCAACTAAAAAATACCCCACTGATACTGCATTGCACCTTTCTGAGACTTATTCCACATCTCAAAGAAAAGGGAATAATAGTGAAGGTCGTATTTGAGAGACCAAGGATAAATATGCTATAAGTGTACTAGAACTTTCTTCTCAAAATTTAGTGGCTGCTTCTGCCTTGGAAGGACTGGACTAGATCAAGGGATGGTGGCTGTGGAGAGTAAGGACCAAGAGCTGGGAGTGTGAAGTTTTTGAAATCCTAGGAGGAAAAAGTAAGATTCTAAAAACTCCAGAACAGGCCCCAAGAATCAGGATTTTCCCACCTGAACAATTCAAATAGTTTGCAGCTTGCATCTCACTCCTTTCAATACCAAAACTGGGGATAGTTTTAAGTGTCAACTCGGCTAGGCTCCAGCCCCTGGTTATTCAGTCAACGCTCATCGAGGTGTTGCTGAGGATGCATTTTGTAGGTAAGGGTTAACAGATGCAACCAATTGATTTTAAATAAAGGAAACAATCCCTGATAATACGGGTGGGCCTCCACTCACCAGTGGAAGGAGACATTCTGCCCCAAGACTGTAGCATCAGCTCCTGTCTGAGCTTCCTGCCTATGACCTGCCTTCAGGATTTTACACACACACACACACACATATATATTCTTTAATTTGAATTATATATTATAATATATATATATTCTTTAATTTGTTAATACTCTTTACTTGTGGATTCGGCATTTACGAGTTTTCCCAGTCACTAAAATGCACTTGTAACCTTAAATTCAGTTGCTCACAGACGTGTGCATGTGTGGATGGCAAAAGATCTGAGTCACCTGATGTACGTGCTCAGCTGGGGTGCGGTAAGCCGACATTTTGCCTTCTTGCTTCAATTCTCCTACTAGAAATATGTCCTTTTGGAATCTACATCGTACCACATTTTTTTCCGGGTTTTTTTCGTGCTTTCTGGCAGTGATTTCACTGTTGAGAAGGGCCCCCCTGTACACGGCCACAGTGCAGTCTGCTATTCCCAAGTCCAGGAAGCCGGGGACGTGCCTCGTGCAAGAATGTGCATATTAGATCAGCTTTGTGTGAGCATGGGTTACAGTGCCATCACCTGCGAGTTCAATGTTAATAAACACTTTAAATAGAGGTTTTTAAACTGAAGCACACATAAAAGAAGCTTATGTATTGATCAGTTGATGAAAATATTGTGACCAGAGGCTCATAGGAACTTAACCCTATACTGCTTCTAGGAATAGAGTTGCTAATTCAGTGTTCATGGCAACTTTATAGAATGTAATTAGCACAAATAATGAGAATCTGAGCATCAGATAAATATATGTACATATGTATATTATACTTATGTAAAGAACCTGGTTGCAATGCAGATGTCGATTCCATCCTTGGGTCAGGAAGATCCCCTGGAGGAGGAAATGGCAACCCACTCCAGTATTCTTGCCTGGGAAATCCCATGGACAGAGGAGCCTGGTGGCTACAGTCCATGGGGTCACAAGAGTCAGACACGACTTACTGACAAAATCACCACTGCCATACACATAAACACACACACACAGAGGTTCTGTTTCTTTGGAGAGCACTGGCTGAATCGCCAGCTCACCAAGTGTGGTCTCTCTAAAGTCAGGATGATTAGAAAACCATTCAGTGGCTCCTGTTCTCCTCAGGATAAAGTCTATACTTGCTATCACAGACCCCTCAAGGCCAGCAGGAATCTGAACCCTGCAGACTTGCGGGGTCTCACTTTCCTCTCCCTAATGTGGGGTCTGATCTTCAGCTAAACCTGATCACATGGTCCCCATGCGCACCACCTCATCGACCTCTTCCATGTTTTATTCACTGCCTTCTGCTTTGCCTTGTCAGACTTCTGCCCTCTGCTTCGGCCACATTTCACAACCATTTCCCCGTCACTTGCTCCCTAGTCCTACATTTCTGCACCAGGATCCCAGAGCCAGCATCCCAACACCAACGTTCCTGAATCCCTGCCTCAGCATCTCTGTACCAGCATCCCTGGGCTCCCTTAGCCCCTTCCATCTCAAGGCACGTTTTCCAAGCTGCTTCCTCCTCCTGTAATGTTCTTTCACTCCTTCCTCACTAGTTAAAAACTGACTCCTCCTCTGTAACCTGGCTCACACCTCAGTTCCTCAGGGAAACCTCCCTCATGAGGTTCATTTCATTGTTTAACTTCTCTCTGAAGCTCTTGGCACAACTGCAATTTTTATTAGTGTTGGTGGTTATTTAATCTGTGCAGGGGTTCTTAATAATTTTGTTCCATGGGTCCCTATGGCAGTCTGGGAAAGCCAGAATAATATTATCAAATCCATGATATAAAATGCATAGGATTACAAAGAAACTTGCATTTCGGTATAATTGGTTATCAAAATATTTTCTTAAATGTAGCATAGTAATAAATGTGCTTCTTCATTAAGACATTAAATAACGAGATCTAGTGGAAAGTCTAATAACTACTGTAATTTTGAAGTGGTGATAAGTACAAGTGATATTCCACAGCATCTGCAATAATTGTAATGGAATATAAAAATATGAAATCTATATTGGTGAACAAGATCACAAATATTATTAATTCTATCACTTCTGATGCTTAAATTCATAATGGAAGGGAATGCGAAATATCATTAAGGGTTTCTGAAAAGAAAGATGTCATTCTTTTTTCATTCACGTTTCTGGATCCCTTCCTCCTCTCAGATTCCATCTATATTCTCTAGATTAGAGAGTCTGGGTTTGTGTCTGAATTCTCCACTTGATCATAAACCCTGAAAGTGGACTTGCCTGGTGGTTTAGTGGCTAAGACTCTGCACGCCCAATGCAGGGAGCCTGGATCCGATCCCTGGTCAGGGAACAGGATCCCATGTGCTGCAGCTAAGAGTTTGAGGGCCACAGCCACAGATAAGACCTCGTACAGTCCAATAAATAAATAAATAGTTAAAAAATAATAAATAAACTCTGAAAGGTTGACCTTGTCTGATTTTGCTTACCATTATATCCTCAATACTCGGGACATAACAAAGACTCAATAAAAAGCTATTAAAGGACAAAACGGAAGGAAAAAAGGAATCCCATCATGTGCTCGGTTAAGTAGCCTTTTACTCAATGTTGCACAACTTTAAAACCCAGGTCAGTTTTTATCTCCTTCAGAAAATCTTTCATGCTCACTGTCCGCAAACCCACTGGGTTGATTCTCTCTCTTCAGAACACTTGTATCATGAAGTGCTTCCTTCTGACCTAGTTCTTCCTGAAACTGTCACTTTAATTATCTCCCTTCTCACTCATACATTTTTGAGTGGGAGGTTTTGTTTTGTTTTTGTTTTAGGGCAAGGGTGATACCTGATTTAGCTTTCTGTGTCGCCAGTGTTTACAGCGCAGGGACAAGGATGCAGTTTTATACTTGCTGGAGTTTTTAACTGGACCTGAATTTCATTCTCTCCTCTCTCACAGAAGCGCCATCTCTGCTCTGACTCTTGGACGTCACGTGGGACTTGGGCTGCTCTGTGTCCTGTTCACTTTACCTCCCACCCTCCCCCAAGTCCTCCTCAGCGGGTGCATGGCTCAGGGTTTATACAATTGCACATGCACAGGTTGACTCTGAACCACACCCCATGAGCAGGAATAATGACATGCATTTCATAAAGTGTAAATTTTACCTTCTTTTCATCTATTCCCAGGTGGTGTTGGTGGTATAGAACTCACCTACCAGTATACGAGATGTAAGAGACATGGGTTCGATCCCTGGGTTGGGAAGATCCCCTGGAGGAGGAAAAGAAGACCCACGCCAGTAAGTCTGAAAAATTCCAAGGAGCCTGGTGGGCAACAGTCCAGGGGTTGCGAAGAGTTGGACCTGACTGAAGCGGCTGAATATACATCAGTGCTGAGGAAGCAGGGACACATATAGCTTTTGGAATGCAAACCATTTTTAAGACTCCAAAATGTGAAAGTGAAAGTGTTAGTCACTCAGTCATGTCCAGCTGTTTGCCATCCCGTGAACTGTAGCCCAGCAGGCTCCTCTGTCCATGGGACTTCCCAGGCAAGAATTCATTTCCTTCTCCAGGGGATCTTCCCGACCCATGAATCAAACCCAAGTCTCCTGCATTGCAGGGAGATCTTTACCATCTGAGCCACCAGGGAAGCCCTAAAAGAATCCAAAAGACAGCATATACGCTTGCATGCATCCCACTCAGCAGAAGAGAGCCAAGACTGAGTGGCTCCCAGAGGCTCCCAGCTTGGAGGTGTGGGATGAGAAAGATGGGAAAAGGCTCTAGCCTCCTGCTCCTCCTGTCTCTGCTGAGCTTGCAGGGGGATGCACACTGGCTGACTGTGACTTCAGTCCGTTCTCTTGGCCAAAGATTTGCTTGAAAAGCACCTTTGTTGTAAGGAGGAGTAGGGAGAAGAGGAAAGTACTTTGAAATACACATGGAATTAAAGCATTTGCTTTGGATGAAGGATTGCTTAGAGACCAAGAATTTCCCAGTCTGAAGTGAAAGTTGCTCAGTCGTGTCCGACTCTTTGTGACCCCATGGACTATGCAGTCCACAAAATTCTCCAGGCCAGAATACTAGAGTGGGTAGCCTTTCCCTTCTTCAGGTGATCTTCCCAACCCAGGCATCGAACCAAGGTTTCCCACATTGCAGGCGGATTCTTTACCAGCTGGGCCACCAGGGAAGCCCAAGAATATTGGAGTGGGTAGCCTATCCCTTCTCTAGCAGATCTTCCTGACCCAGGAATCAAACCAGGGTCTACTGCATTGTAAATGGATTCTTTACCAACTGAGCTACTGGGAAGTCCATTTCCCAGTCTACACAAATGCAAAACTGGGAATTCCCTGGTTGTCCAGTGGTTAGGACTCCGAGCTTCCCCCGAGAGGCGCTGGTTTGATCTCTGCTCAGGGAACTGAGATCCTGTGAACTGAATGGTGAAGCCAAAAAAAAAAAATGAAAATTAAAAAAAAAAATAAACAAGTGCAAACCTTGTTCTCTCTAGTTGCTATACGAATATATCACTTTTTGTTTATCCACTTCCCTGTGGATAGACATTTAGGTTTTTCCAGTCTTTCAATACTATAGACAAGACAGCATTAATTGTCACATGAGTCTCCTTGGGTACGTTTGTGAGAATTTCTCTAATGAATATACCCTAGAGTGGAATTTCTAGGTCATGGAGAATGTACATCTTAAACTGCATCAGATATAGCCAGATTCTCCCGGAAATGCTTGCACCATTTACATGCCCTCTTGCAATGTGGAAGAGTAGCTAATGCTTCACATTGAATATTTGATACTGTCAGGACTTTTAATTTTGACTCTTTTGTGGGTGTGAGACTGCAGAGCACTGTAGTTTTAAGTCGCATGTCTGACCCGTATTTTCTGAGAACTGCAGCTACCCACCGGTGAGCTCGATGCGTTAAGGACATGGTCAAAATCAATCTGTCCAAAAGCCTCGTAAGATCAGTACGACTCTGCCATATCCTACAGATTTGCTCTCAACCCCACAGCTAATCCCTAGAGGAGGAAATGGCAATCCACTCCAGTATTCTTGCCGGGAGAATCCCATGGACAGAGGAGGCTGGTGGGCTAGAGTCTATGGGGTCACAAAGAGTCAGACCCAACTGAGTGATGAAGCATTCACACACCACAGCTTACGCCCCAGTGCAGACTATTTTAAAGCACGCATTTAATACTAAGAAGAGGTGGCAAGAATGCAAAGAACTTTGTAAAAAAGATCTTCATGACCCAGATAATCACAATGGTGTTATCACTCACCTGGAGCCAGACATCCTGGAATACAAAGTCAAATGGGCCTTAGGAAGCATCACTATGAACCAAACTAGTGGAGGTGAAGGAATTCCAGTTGAGTTATTTCAAATCCTAAAAGATGATGCTGTGAAAGTGCTGCACTCTATATGCCAGCAAATTTGGAAAACTCAGCAGTGGCCACAGGACTGGAAAGGTCAGTTTTCATTCTAATCCCAAAGAAAGGCAATGCCAAAGAATGCTAAAACTACTGCACAATTGCACTCATCTCACATTTTAGCAAAGTAATGCTCAAAATTCTCCAAGTCAGGCTTCAACAGTACGTGAACCATGAACTTCCAGATGTTCAAGTTGGATTTAGAAAAGGCAGAGGAACCAGAGATCAAATTGCCAACATCTGCTGGATCATCAAAAAAGCAAGAGAGTTCAAGAAAAACATCTATTTCTGCTTCATTGACTACACCAAAGCTTTTGATTGTGTGGATCACAACAAACTGTGGAAAATTCTTAAAGAGATGGGAATACCAGACCACCTGACCTGCCTCTTGAGAAATCTGTATGCAGGTCAAGAAGCAACAGTTAGAACTGGACATGGAAAAGCAGACTGCTTCCAAATTGGGAAAGGAGTACATCAGGGCTGTATATTGTCTCCTTGTTTATTTAACTTCTATGCAGAATACATTATGCAAAATCCCGGGCTAGATGAACCACAAGCTGGAATCAAGATTGCCAGAAGAGAAATCGATAACCTCAGGTATGCAGATGACACCACCTTAATGGCAGAAAGTGAAGAGGAACTGAAGAACCTCTTGATAGTGAAAGAGGAAAATGAAAAAGTTGGCTTAAAACTCAGCATTCAAAAACCTATGATCACGGCATCCAGTCCCATCACTTCATGGCAAATAGATGGGGAAACAATGGAAACAGTGAGAGACTTTATTTTCTTGAGCTCCAAAATCACTGCAGATGGTGACTGCAGCCATGAAATTAAAAGACGCTTGCTCCTTGGAAGAAAAGCTATGACCAACCTAGACAGCATATTAAAAGGCAGAGACAGTACTTTTCTGCCAAAAGTCCATCTAGTCAAAGCTATGGTTTTTCCAGTTGTCATGTGAGTGTTGGACTATAAGGAAAGCTGAGCACCGAAGAACTGATGCTTTTGAACTGTGGTGTTGAAGGCTCTTGAGAGTCCGAGGAGATCCAACCAGTCTATCCTAAAGGAAATCAGTCCTGAATATTCATTGGAAGGACTGATGCTGAAGCTGAAACTCCAATACTTTGGCCACCTGATGGGAAGAACTGACTCATTTGAAAAGACCCTGATGCTGGGGAAGATTGAAGGTGGGAGAAGAGGACGACAGAGGATGAGATGGTTGGATGGCATCACCAACTCAATGGACAAGAGTTTGAGTAAACTCCGGGAGTTAGTGATGGACAGGGAGGCCTGGCGTGCTGCAGTCCATGGGGTCTCAAGGAGTTTGATACCACTGAGCCACTGAACCAAACTGACCGATTCTGGAGGTAATTCCTCCTTCTGATATTGACATGTAGCTGTCACTTATTGCGAAATACTGAAGCTCAGTACATGCCTCCATCAGTTGTTACTCAGCACTTGTCCTCCTTGCTCCGTCTCTTTAAATTATAAGCCAAGAGGGAAACTCCTCATACCCTCAGAGCCTGGCACCACTCTGTATACATAGAAGGTGCACTGTGTATGGATTTATATATGTGCAAAATAACTGGTCTTCACCAATGGTCCAACAAGTAAAGAATCCACCTGCAATACAGGAGACACAAGAGCCGCGAGTTCAATCCCTGGGTCATGCAGGTCCCCTGGAGAAGAAAATGGCAACCAAGCCCTGTGTTCTCACCTGGGAAATCCCATGGAGAGGGGGAGCCTGGTGGGCTACAGTCCACGGGGTCACGTAGAACTGGACATGACTGAGCAACTAAAGACGCAAGACAATAACGGTGGTGATACAACCCTGGCACATTTTGCACAGTCGGAAGGCTTAAATGCTTTCTTTCTGTACGGAATTAAGCTCCACACAGGTAAGAATCTTGTCAAGGCTGTAATGCCACATTCTCCTGGAGTCTCCCTTGCAAGCTGAAACTCACAGTCTCTTCTCTCACATCTTACCTTCCCCCGCCACCATCTCAATTTCTCTCCCACCTCTTCTCTCTTTCTTTTATTCCGGTGGATCTTTGAGAGTTTATTTTTCTGTTGTTTGCATTTATTTTTTTCTTTTTTGACCTTCGGGGATGAATTTTCTTTGGATATTACTTGTGAGAGGATGGAGGAGGGATATGAGAGTGTTTCTGATAGAGTTATGGCAATAACCAGATAGAGTTCCTTGGGGGTGGAAGATTTCGTCAACTGTATTGACTCATTTTTATTTTAAACCGGGCACGTCTACTGAGGGACTTGGCGGAGGGACGTCTCTTTATCATCCAAGACTATCCTCAGGACGGGCTTGCATAGAGAGCGCCGGGCTTGATTTAGGGATGTGTCCCAGTTGCCTGAATGAGGTCTGGGGAATCAGACTTTCCATAATACACCTCGGATTAGTCATTCGGTGAGCAGGTGAATATTTGCTCTTGCAATTGTGCCTCACTAAATAATCTAGATAGATATAAAAACAGTGAATTCAGCTGCTTGTGAATAGTATGGATATTTGAGCTTTTGTGCAGTACCAATCCCTAGCAATATTTTTTTGTATTAAATACTGTGAATCCACTTCACCTGTCAGCACTATTCAAAACACGAAATGCTGTCTGAATAGGAAGGATGTTCTGGGATCTTTCAGATGATTACTGTTGCTAGGAAAACCACTTCCTGATATCTCTGTGCTTGCTGTATATGTCTCTCTTTGTGTACAGCTTACGGTGACAAGCAAATTCATAGCATGGTATTGGGGAGGAATTGGGAAAGTTTAGAAATGTTTAAAGAACACTGCTTAAAGTTAAAAAGGGGGATGTCATCTAAAATAATAGCTAAGGGTTTTGCCTGCTTTCATGTGGAGGATTATAGCTGTCAAAAGGAGGCCGTCGGAGATGTGCTTGTGTTACGGTGGTATCGACTTCGGGGCCATTCCAGCCACCCTTTCCTGGAACCTCACAACTGGGTTATGCTTCTTTGGTGCCCGAGGAAACGACCGTCTTTTGCTCTGTGTGAATATTATGCCAATTACTGTTTCTATAGTGTCAGCTCTGCTTAAAGTTGCAGTTCTGCAAGACTGACGGGAAGGAACTGTGTGAACTCTCTCTGGGACATAGCTGGGAATGAAGGCAGGGCCTGGTAAGATAAGCCCATTCAGTTATGCACTCAGGACAAAGCATTTTCCCCCAATTCTGCATCAGAGGTGAAACAGGCAACGCTCCTTCCGGAAACAGGACCTTCCCAGCAGGGCCCGAGGCAACTACGGCCTCGGCATGAGTGTCTGGTACAAAGACTTCCCTAAAAAAAGTATAAAACAAGTATGTATGAAACAAGGGTGGAATGCACACCACCTCAAGCTCTAGGCTCTACCAAGAGCCACACGCCACCTCTATGGAACGCTCACAAATGGAGGGACCTGGATCTGGGGTCTCACCTCTTGCGACCCCTCTGCCCTTACCTGTAAAATGGGAGCAACCTACTTATCTGCCTAATAAGCTGGTGGGAAGGCTCAATGGCAAACGGATGAAAATGACTCATGATAGCAACTGGCACGTAGTAGAGATTTCATTAAATGCCCTTTTAAAGACCCAGGAGAGAAGTACCCTGCCCTGCCATCCAGTCACGTGCTCCATGCCGTCCCCTCTCAAGCTTCCGTCTTGTACCTCACTGGTTCTTAACAGAATTACAGTCTAGATGCTGACTTAACATTGTTTTCATGAAACGGGTCAAACAATAAAACGGCCTGCATGGCTTACTGCTTTTTTTTTTTTAACCAATAATGTAATAATTATGTTAGCAATAATAATGGTTCTTTACCATCTGAGCCATCGGGACTTCCCTGGTAGCTTAGTTGGTAAAAAAAAAAAATCTGCTTGCAATACAGGAGACCCATTTTCGATCCCTGAGTCAGGAAGATTCCCTGGAGAAGGAACTGGCAACCCACTCCAGTATCCTTACCTGGAAAATCCCATGGACAGAGGAGCCTGGCGGGCTACAGTCCGTGGAGTCACAAGAGTCAGATGATTTAGTGATTAAACCACCCAACGGTAATGGTAAAATGAACACATCTCAATTATCTGCTATTAATCACTCTACTCCGTAGTTGGGGGCTCCCCAGGGGGTCCTAGTGGTGAAGAACCCGCCTGCCAATGCAGGCAACACAAGAGTATCGGGTTTGATCCCTGGGTTGGGAAGATCCCCTGGAGGAGGACATGGCAACCCACTCCAGGATTCTTGCTTGGGAAATTCCATGGACAGAGGAGCCTGGCGGACTGCAGTCTACAGGATCACAAAGATCTGGGCACGTTTGAGTGACTGAGCACTCACACACACACTCTGTAGTTGAGCAGGACCCCACGTGGCCTTCCCAGAGAAGACCACCATTGTCCTCTGCCTGCCTTTTGCCCTGCAGAGAAACTTTAGCTTCCCAGGCTTTCCCTGAGTTCCAAAGAGTCAATTGAACCAGAGAAGCTAGAAATTGCTGAAAGAAAGGAAAACAGTCAAACAAGACAGAATAATAATAGTTTAGCCATTAGACAAAGTCTAGGACCTTCAGTTCCTAGATATAGATAATATTCTAAGCAAAGTCCTCTGAGCTGCTTTGTAGACTCTGAAACTCACCCACCTGGCAGAAGACGTTAACTGGATGCTGTCCACAAACCTATGACCCCAGACCAGCCGGAACCAGAAGTTGATGATGTTGACTCCCGATGACCTCACCACCAACCAATCAGAAGAGTGTCCACGGCTCAGCACACACCCCACAACGCCCTCCCTCATCCTGGATTTAAAAACCTTTCCCTGAAAGCCTCCGGGGTGCTGTGCCTTTTGAGCACTAGCTGCCTGGACTTGTTGCTTGGTGCCTGCAATAAGCGCGGCTGCATTTTCCTTCAGCGCAACCTGGTGTTCGTTGACTGGCTTTACCCTGCATGGGTGAGAGGACCCAAGTTTGGTCCCGTAACACTTTCACATTCATTCTCTTATTTGAGCCACCTCCCATCCAGCCCCCTTGGCCAAACAAGTGTAGGAAGAGGAAAGTGACATGGTCGTTGCTCAGTCCTGTCTGACTCTTTGTGACCCCGTGGACTGTAGCCTGCCAGGTTCCTCTGTCCATGGAATTCTCCAGGTAAGAATACCAGAGTGGGTTGCCATTTCCTTCTCCAGGGGATCTTCCTGATCAAGGGGTTGAACCCAGGTCTCCTGCATTGCAGGCAGATTCTTTACCATCTGAGCACCAGGGATGCCCGGAATGAGGGAGCTGAAGCTCAAGTAAACCTGAACCATTTGGCTATGGCCCCCAAGGGAAACAGAGCAGTGAGAGCACCCACCCCTGTCCTCTGACTTCTCATCCTGTGTGTGTCACTGCACAGAACTGCAGAGGAGCCCTGAAGCAGGAAACGGAGAAGAAAGGATGAGGATGCTCGAAGGTTATTTCCCTGATCAAGACCCTCATTCTTTAAGATTCCATCCTGAGTGTGACACTAAAATTATCCTGTCTTTACCCCCAGGAAAGTTTCAGGATAAACTGTCTGAAAGTGCAGCAGGGAGCCAGAATATTAGCACACACCTTAGAATTGGGGACTTTTCTGTCTCCATTTCAGTTTCTCAGAAGATGTGAAACACCCCCATCCCAGGACAGTGGGGACAGGAACAGACTGTGAGGTCATGTGAACTCTAGAATCCGCTATACTGTGCTCAGTCGTGTCTGACTCTTTGCAACACTTTGGACTGTAGCCCGCCAGGCTCCTCTGTCCACGGAATTTCTCAGGCAAGAATACTGGAGTGGGTAGCCATTTCCTACTCCAGGGGATCTTCCCAACCCAGGAATCAACCCATGTCTCATAGGACCAGATCTTGAGCTGACTTGTCAGTCTAGTCTGGTCCCTACAAAGACCCCATTCCAAAGGAGCACAGAACTGCTGCATTTGGAGCCACAGAGGAGCAAGGTCTGGAGCCTGGGCTGCAGGTTTTGTCATATCAAAATGAAAGCAAGGACGGAAAACAGAACAAGGGGTGAAGCGTTGGGAGAGGTAAACTTCCTATTTCAAGAGGTTGGAAGAGTCGACTCCATTCTCCCTGGACCTGAAATAATTGGGTAGAAAGCACTTGGAGAATAGACTTGCATGGAACCTGCAAGATGCCCTTACTTCATAAGAGCCACATTTGATGCTTCTGCCTGCAGATTGCTGGAAAATTCAAGGTAAATACAGTCTGATGTTTCCAGTCCGCTCCCCACATACACAGATATAAATTCCAGATTCCTCAAGCAGAGACTCTGCCCCTTGCTGCTGTGGTCCTGGCACGGAAGATAAACTCTGCGTGGCGCTTGATGGATGCGTCTGTTTGGGGGGGTGGGGAGCTGAAGGCACCAATAGCTCTGGGCAGGGGTGGGGCTGTGATGGATGGCATCCAGTTTATCTCCTGGCTTCCGCTGAGCCAGGCTGCCCGGTGAGTCCTCCCCCAGAGTTAATTTGCAGTAAAGAGAACAAGGAGTTCCATCACATTCTGACAATCGCTCGTTTGTATTTACAACTAACCGCTTTTGAGTGTTTCCTATATGCCTGCACGATGCTCTGTGTTTCCTACACGTTATCTCTGGTGTGGAAACCGACTCTCACCAAGTGTGAGCCTGACGGCTTCAGTGTTTGATGGAAAGGTCCATGGTTTATCCCTACTGTATTGCATAAAGGTAGATTTTCCATTTTTAATATTAAATTTAATAAAATGCAACCTTGCAGTTCTACTAAAGGAATAATCAGACAAATGTAAAAAAAATATATCCAGGATGAGTTTGCAGCAAAGTGTGTGACCTAGAAAAATTAAAAAATAACCTGTGTACCCATCAATTGGGGATGTGTGTGTATCTGTGTTTATAAGTGTGTGTTAGGTTTGTGTATGTTTCTGTGTGTATGTATGTGTATGTAAATACACGTGCACATACATATATACAGATATGTATACACATGCATGTATACACATCTGTGCACTTGTACAAATGTATATATATGCACACACATTATGCAAAAGTGTACCTAAGATATTAAAGATGTATTTTGAAGGGCAAATTTATTAAAATTGTTAAAATCCAGGTTTAATATGCTTTATTAATATGCATATTAATAAAACCAATAAAGATATATATATATGCAAACATGGGCATACATATATATGTTTATATATATAATCTGCCTGCCAACACAGGAGACTAAGGGCTGATCCCTGGGTTGGGAAGATCCCCTGGAGAAAGGGGATCAAACTCTAGCATTCTTGCCTGGAAAACAGAGGAGCCTGACAGGCTACTCTTCATGGGGTCGCAAAGAGTGGGACAAGATTTAGCTGTTCCTAGTTACTTTTTCCATATGAGCGTGAGAGGAATTTGTGGGCAAAGATGTCATCTCATTCTACTGTACATCTACATTTCTTTTAAAAAAATAAGCACACACTGATTGTGTGATCAATGTCTCCCCAATAAAGCTATTTATACTGGGAGGAACAGAGGATGAAAAGGCGTTCTATGCACAGGTTTCACTGCGGTGACACATCAGTCAGTCAATTGCCATTGAGGGTGAAGAAATCAGCCAGTCCCACAGGTATCAGCGCTTCTGGTCCTTAACTCGCTTTATTTTCTTCATTTGCTTGATTATCTATTTTCACTCACGGCACTGAACACATCAAAGTGATAATTAAACATATAAAAGGAATCTTGGAAATAAAAGAGCAAGGAACACAGGTAAAATCAAGTACTTTGTGAGGTCAATATGCTCATCTTTATAGGCTAACAGTCTATGAAGGCAGCAGCCCTTGGGAAAATACACAGCCCAATTTCATGAAAACAGGATCAACAAAATCTCTTCCAAAGGAGATGTACAGGGTACTGTGACACTTCTTACAATCTTTTCCTCCTACAGATGCAAATATGTGATGGCCATTCAGGACTAGAAAGTCTCAGAGAGCCTTGCATGAGTAGTCTGTGCCAAACTCACATGGAACGGTGCAGGCAAAGGGTGAAATTAGGATGTTTTCAGGGCTGAATCAATCTGGACTACCAAGCATAATTGTTCAAGCAGAAGGCAAGCACTTCCATCTTTCTACACCTCACTTTCCTTATTTCTGAAATGGAAACAGTACTCATTTCTCTTAAAGTTGGGGGTAACTGCACTAAATCTCGGGCTTCCCAGTTGGCGCTCGTGGGAAAGAACCCACCTGCCAAGGCAGGAGACATGAGACAGGTTCGATCCCTGGGTGGGGAAGATCCCCTGGAGAAGTAAATAGCAACCCACCCCGGTATTCTTCCCTGGAGAATCCCTTGGACAGAGAAGCCTGGTGGGCTGCAGTCCGTGGGGTCACACACAGAGTTAGACACGCCTGAGAACAATAGCACACACACACACACGCCACGTCTCACACAACAGCCAATGGCTGGTGATGACGAAGTAGTGGAATTCATACCAGTTCAGTTAACATTTACTAAGTAGCTATGTTGTACCAGTAGGATCAGGGGGTTGAAACAGTAACAAAAGTCCACCTCAGGCCTCAAGATCTTATAGTCTAGAAGCAGTTATTGACTTCCTTTCTCTATAGTTCTTTACTTTCTGAAACATACCTTCATGTCAGTCATAAGGCTTGTTGCATATAAATGTGTTACTGCTACTAAAATACTAAAGTTTCTCCGTGGTTTCCAATTTTTGCAAAGTTGAAGGCTTTAAAGGTTGTGTACGTGGCCTCTTCATTTTCCCTCCCTCCCTTCCTTCTCCTTCCTCTCTTTCTTAGAGCTTTGTTGAGAAAGTTCACATATTTTACAATTAGTCTGATACACTTTCATCAATGGTTAAAAAAAAAAGACAGGCAGTTAGTTAGCAAGGGGAAATGATATACAAGCCAAAGTCTTTTATTCTGACTTGGTATGACGCCCCTTTATGAACACCATGTTAAAAGAATAGCCTTTTTTATTCAGCTCTGGGTTATCTTTTCTGTGGGAGTGTAGGGGAGGGTTGGGCATCAGAAGTCAAAGTGTATCCCTGCAACTGTACAGAATCCATCAGGAATGCTGGGGTAAGAAAAATGAGGATGCAACCCACTTATCTAATGGAGTGCTGTACAGAGAGACTCCACGAATACATTCTTTTCTCTGGGAGCTTTCAAAGAGTGTGGATGGAGACAAATACCACAATGACCTAATTTATTTGGTAGATAAGAGAATTAATTGCTGTTATCTACCACAAACACAAACAGGGGTTGGGAAGCAGGCACTGCTACGGCTCTTTTTCTGGGCTGGGGGAGGGCTTCCTGGAAGAGGCAGGGCCTTGGGAAAACTGGGACTGATAAACGGGAGGAGCGTGCCAAGTCCAGATCAGAGGGAGTCCAGGCCTGCGGGGGAGGCTTCTATCCAGGCATTCTCCTGCCTGCTCTAATGCGCCCCGTTACAGAGACCCACACTCGGCCATGACAGCTGGTAGAGGCAACGTTTTCTGCGCCTGCGAACCATTTTAATCAAATCGCGGAGCGCTCAGAAACAAAACACATGCGCGTCTCTCTCCGCGTGTTTGCCATTTTATCTCTCTCCCCTTCCTGTAAGTGGGACTCATGTAGGCAATTACTCTCTGCCTCCGATTTGCCTCGTGGAGTGAGCCAATGGCAGGAAGATTAAAATGCAGAAAGAGGAGGGGACAAATCCAAGAGCCAGCCCTCATTGGGTGGCCGGCAGTGGGTGTGAGCAAAAGGCTCCACGCGAGCACTCGGGGACCCACGAGGCCTCGTGTTACCAGGGGAGTGACCCCTTCTTAACTGCCAATCGTGCGGCCTTACAAACGGATTTCCTGGCTCCGGTGAGACTCACCAGTGTGAAGCCTGATGCTGAGGGGTGAAGCAAGCAGTTTAATTTGTGCATGCTCCAGACCTCTCTCAGAGGGAAATAAGTCTCTCTCTTAAGGCACTACAGAAGATTCACAAACAAGAGTGAAAGAAATGTCACTTTTCAGTAACAAACTGATCTTTATATTGTGCCTTTTTGCCGTTGGCTGGAAGAAACCATCTCAGTCCATTCATGGTTCCTCAGTCAACAGAACCATAACTGTGCATCTAAGTTTGGGGACGTACAAGAAAAGACTTTGGGATGGGGGAATTTGGTCTAGACATGCACAGTTCAAGATGATAGCCACCAGCCATGGGTGGCCATCAGAATGACTTAAAATTAGCTAAACTTTAAAATTCAGATTCCTCAGCTGCACGAGCCACATTTTAAGTATTCAACAGGCACATGTGGCTAGTGGCTGTCATACTGGACCACAGGGATACAGGATGCTTCCATCATCACGAATGTTTCTATTGACTGAGACTGGTCTACACTGTCATCCTCTAGCACTGAAACAATTTTCTGAGATTTCCTTATTGTCTGTCTTTCTGCCAAGGAAACTCAGAGGGCCTACTTAACTTGCCTACAGTCACTCAGACTCTAGGTAGCCAAACTGGAACTCAAACTTCTTCCTGGGTGTACTATCATTTTTTGCTACTTCCTTCGGTTCCCCGTCACAAGTCTAGGGAATCAGAACTTAGCAAGAGAATGGAGGACTCTCATTCTGCTATGTTATAACAGAAACTTCATGCTTTCTTGTACTGCAGTTTTCAGATACTCAAATGTCCAGAATTTCGAAACTCAAAAAGAGCTATTCTCTGCATTTCTACTGGGCTTCTCTGGTGGCTCAGACTGGAAAACAATCTCACTGCAAGGCAGGAGACCTGGGTTCGATCCCTGGGTTGGGAAGATCCCCTGGAGAGGGGAATGGCAGCCCACTCCAGTATTCTTGCCTGGAGAATCACATGGACAGAGGAGCCTGGCGGGCTACAGTCCATGGGGTCACAAAGAGTCAGACAGGACTGAGCGACTACCACTTTCACTTCACTTCACTGCATTTGTACTATTAAAACTCTTCTCTGAGGAGTACTGGCCTCTCGGTCTAGATTGGATGATGATAAAAAGGAAAGTCCTTGAATAAAAAGCACCTCAATTAATGTAACAAAGAGTGGTCCAGCCTCAACAGGTCTGAGAACATTTGGATAGATGAAGGGGCAGAGTCAACTTAATGACCTCAAATGACTTCCATCCTTCCAGTGTAGACAAATGAGCATCTCTGAATCTGAGTGGCTTAGCCCACATGAAGTTCTCTGGAGGCTGAGCAACTCTCCAGAGAAACTCCAGGCCACGACAAGGTGGGCCAAGCTGCGTCATCCCCGAGACTCCGGCCTCTGAGGCAGCCACGGCCTTTATGCACATTGCCAAAGACAAGGGGAGCGCCTGGAGGACTGCAGAGGGGAGGTGATTTCTCTGTCTAGAAGCAACTCCCGACACGTGTTCATCCCATGGCAGCAACAATCACACCACTTGCCTCACCCCCAAGGACCTGGACAAGGCCAGGGAGGATATGGCCTGGTGGGTGAGCTATCTTGTCTTTGCCATGCCCGTGAGTTAAGATAATTCATATAACAAGCATAGCCATACGGGGTTGAGCACTCGCCTGGGACTGAGTGCCCTGTGTGTGATATCTCATTTAATTCTCCCAGCAGCTTTGTGAGGAAAGTGCTGTTGCTTTCTCTCTCTCTCTCTCTTAAGATGAGCACAGTGGAGCTCAGATGGGTTAAAAGATATGATGAGGTCAAACGGCTAACAGATGGCAGAGCCAGAGCATGAACCCAGGTCTGAACAACATTAAAGTTCAGGGTTGGTTAGACATCCAGATTTTTTTTTAAGGGAAAGTAAAGTTGCACTCCAGAATAGGGCTGTCCAACAGAACCTGGGGCAAAGATGGGATTTGCACTCTGTGATCCCAAACAGTGGTCACGAGCCACACGTGGACACGGAGAACTCCAAACGAGGCCAATCTGAGGAACTAAGATGCTAAATTAATTTAAATGGCACCAAGAAAGAAAATGGAATTAATAGTATTGTAACTTAACTTTCTATGCGTAAACGCGCCTTCCTCAAAAATAGAGTGAAGTTCTTTGAAGTCAGAGACCATAATTTACACATCTTTTTTAGCATAGGCAGAGCAGTTTGCAGATGAAGATCACTCAGTAAAAATTTATAACTATAATTTGATACTGATCCACTGCAAAACTTCTCAGCTTCTTTAAAATGTGGATATTCAGTGACCAATTCTGTTTTCCTAAAAAGGGTCAAAGGACTTTAAAACTCCATCTGGCCAGCCACTTGTTTTTTGTTTTCTTTCTACCTACCTGACTGTCAGTAATAAGACATATTTTGGTATTTGCAGAAGTTGCCATCAAGGTTTCAAAAATATTACTGGTTTTGGGGGGGGCAGGAGGAGAGGGAGAGGGAGGCACTGAGCCCCTACTTTCCACACTGAATTTTTAAAAGGAAAATGAAGATCTAGTTTAAAGTGCTTTCATACCAAACAGGAGCCGAATGAAATGGAGAAACTTAGTGGATCTCTTTCTGTGAACAAAATGACAGATAAAATATCTATTTTGCTCACATATTTTTCATTCACAGACAGTTCATTTCAGTAAATATCTTACCACCTGCACTTGTCTATTTTCCAAGGTTTTTGGGATATTTCCAATAAGTTCAATTGGACTCTATAGTTGGTATTTATGAGGCTGTGCTTAGAGGGAAATTGCATCACGGATATCATCAGCTCAGTTTTTTTCTGTGTTTTTCTTGAATGTGTAGTTGGCAAGCTCTCAAAACCCTTATCAGGTCATAACTCAAAGATGCATGTGGCCTCCACAGCTGGGTTAATATTTGCAAAGCGCTCTCCTGCCCGCCTCGGTCTGTCTCTCATGTGCCTCGCTCCTGTGGTTCTTACCTTTTCGTAGGTGTGTTAATACTGAAAATGAGAAGAGTCCAAGTCTACACCGACAGCAAATGCTTTCTGCGGTCTCCCCACAGGGAGTCTCCTCCAAAACTGGCTCTGTCGGTCTTTAGAACTGAGTTGTGAGATTTCTAAAGGTTCTACACCTGAGTTTCTCAACCTCTGAAGTATTAGCGTTTGGGGTCACATAATTCTATTATGGGAAGCCTCCTAGGCTTTGTAGGATAGTTAGCAGCATCCCTGACCTTGGCTCATGAGATGCCAGTAGTGTTCCCTCACCTGGTTATGACAACCAGAAATGTCCTCAGATATTACTGAATGTCCCCCGATGTCCCCAGGGGACTCAAGTTATGTTTCAGTTCTCAGCTCATGTGTCATTTCCAGGGGAACATGTTCTGGGTCGAGTTTTCTGCTTGTCACTCTCTTAGAACCTCTGAAGCATGTGATCTCAGTCTGCGGCTACCTATTCATTGATGACCCACCGGTCCTAAACTATCCATTGACACAAACGGCCAGGATACAGGTGAAGACTTTCCACTAAGTAAGAACTGCCCCACTCTAAAAATTCCTCTGAGAATTGCCTTGTATTTTCAGGGTTCAGAAATGCTGATAATGTCTCCCTTCTCACACACCAAGGGTGAACAATACCCGTGCATTCAAAGACTCTGCTTGTCCCTGGTGTGAAGTTGTTAATAGCAAAGCTTGGAGTTGAGATGACCGGAAACTTTCTTTAACGTGATGGTGGATTTAGTGTCATGGTGACTCTTTATGGTGGAGAAATCCATTTTCAGCTTGGGATTTTCTACAGATTGTGTTTCCAACAGGAGAACAAGGCTATGAAGCCTCGCAGCAAGGCAGGTGCCCAAATAGCCTGCGTAAAGCCTCTGACCCTCTGTTGACTTACACCTTTAACAGATATTTCATACTTGTTGACTGAAGGAATAAGTAATGGCTATGTAATAAGTTCTCTGCTAAAGCTGAAAGAACAATAATGAACAAAGTTAAGCATGGCCCCTGCCCCCTTGGAATAAGAAGTTTGGTGGGAAAAATGACACTAACTGAATGATTATCAGTTCTATCAATGAATGTGTAGCCCCAAATTAAGATTATATGCTTCAAAGGTCCTAAAAGAGTGACGAACGTGGAACATGACCCATATCATGTCCCCAGATGGATGACACATGAGCTGAGAACTGAAACACAAATATAAGTCCACTAGGGGAAGGGAGGGGAGAGTATTCCAGACAAACAGACCCACAGGGACAGAAGTCTACTGGAGAAAGGGATCAAGATGACTGAGGGAAACTGGGGAACTCAAAAAGGCAGTGAGTCTGGAGCACAGAAAACACGGAATGAGATTGTAGAAGAGGAGACTACGCTGTCACAGGTACTGCATCGTTCTCAGGAAGCCCATGGCTCTGTGCTCCATTGGTGGACACTCATGAATGGACTCCAAGTAGTGAAGGGAAAGACTATCTGAATTCCGCAGTGGAATTCAGCTGCAGCATGGAGAATGACTGGGGGAGTTGTACGGGAGGGACGTGGGAGAGAATAAACTCAGGTGGGTGTCCAGGTGAGACAGAGGCTGCTTCAGCTAGGAGGGTCCATTAAAGAAGGAGAAGAGAAGAAAAAATGGTCCCTGGAAAGTGGACCAACAGGAAGTGAGGGGTTAAATCAGAAGGTTCACTAGTTACAGCTGGTGTTTGATGGGTTGAAGTCCTGGCTGAACCAGCATTCCACATGCTGCATATAATCCCTGGAAGAATCAGAGAGTAGGGTGGTCAGGATGCCTCTTAATTTTTTACATGACTGGTGTTGTCGTCTGTCCAGAGAGTGAACACTAGGGGAGAAACACCTTTGTGCTAGAAAATCATAAGCTTTGCATTGGATGTGTAAAATCGGAGATGCCTTTAAGATACTACTGAAAGAATAAATCTGGTGTGCTGCACTGCAAAGAAGGAACTTCCCCAAGGACAAGAAGAGTTAACCAGGGGTGCTCATTTTGTAGAACATCCATTAGCCATTTACTACCTGATGTGAAATTTAAACAATTACTAACCAGGGGCTAATGAGTTTTCGTATATGACAATATGGACTTCCATGGTGGCTCAGACAGTAAAGCGTCTGCCTATAATGCGGGAGACCTGGCTTTGATCCCTGGGTCGGGAAGATCCCCTGGAGAAGGAAATGGCAACCCACTCCAGTACTCTTGCCTGGAAAATCCCATGGATGGAGGATCCTGGTAGGCTACAC